>NW_015537948.1:382060-387905 GCF_001515605.1 Sinocyclocheilus anshuiensis
TATATATATATATACTGTATATATATATATATACATATATGTGTGTGTGTGTGTGTGTGTGTGTGTGTGTTGAAGTATAATATATATTATGATTTATTATTTTTTTTTCATACTGTTATTAGGTAGTTTTTTTTTTGGTTGTTGTGTTTAAGTCTTTGTTTATATTGCATTGTAAAGCCAAAGACTTACAACAGAAGTGGACAAAAGAAGTAACTAACTTACTTCATCGGCACATGCTTATGACTATAGGACATGGAAGCTGAAGGTCAAGTTATTCATTATTTTCATTAAGGTCATTATTTTCTAGTATTGCTGTAACCTTTAACACATTACTATTGAACACAATTACTGCAGTAACTTTTGTCAAGGAAGGCTGCATCACCTACAACTGTAGCCTAAAACAATAGCTTGATGATTAGGCAATAAAACAATAGTACAATCAACAATTAGCCTAAAAAAAGGAAAGTCATTTTAGAAACAGAGTAAATTTAGATATTTTGTTATTTATTTTGACGAAGGATTACGAAGACATTTTTTTTTATTTCACTCATTTTATATATTAGATTTTTTTTCCAGACATCCACAAAAGAAAATCCAGTATAATTCCACTTGATATCATTTGTAATGTAATCAGAACCAAGTTTGTCTGTATTATTCTTAGGGTGACATCAAAAGAATAACTAAAATACATGCTCACTGAATCATTACATTGAATCTGTAAATCTGCATAAACTGTAAACCGATGCGCTTGAATGAACCACATTTTAAAATTACACATGAGAGACTTTAGGTCAACATGTTTTATTACCATGGCTGCATGTGCATTATGATGTGACATTAAAAACAACGATTTAACATTTGGTTACGCTACACTGCTACCACTACAAGAAGTAGCTCATTAGTGGAAAAACTCCACACTTTTATAAACAACTGAGCCGTCACACTACTGGTAAATGTAGTTAAGTTAAAGATGCTGGTACTTTTGACTTGCCAAATAAATTTTTAATCTAATGCAGTGACATTCAGATGATTTTATGTGTGAGTTAAGTGTCAATTTCTACTGCATTATCACAAACAACACACTTACACGTTTTTTTTTTTTTTGCACCCTTGAAGGATGTCATTTGTAGGGAGATTCTAAACAAAAGTGAACACCTGAATCCTTTCACAAAGGGCCCTTCAACAAATACATTAGCGAAAGGTACATGCAATGGTCACTTCAAGGAAGTAGTTGATCTTTTATGATCATGTGACTCAGTGTGGTAAAAGTAAAGCAATTAGTTACGTTTTAATACAATATTGTAAGGCATTACTTTTAAAAGTAACTTTCCCCAACACTGACAATAATAATCTGTCTTTACGGATATTTTCAACTGTATCCATTTGTGGATTTAGGATCACCAGCAGCATGAGCCGTTTGTAATAGATGAAAAACTTTTCCTTCACTTTTTTTTAATTTACATAGAAACAATACATTATTCGGGGAGGGAAAGCAGCTGTGCTATGTAATTTCACCAACAAAAGCAAGCATCATACATAAAGATTTCAAGCTTGGTCTCAAAACTGGCTTCAAATGGAAAGACAGACTATAGGTCAACATGCACAACAGGTTCAAATGGAGGTGTAAATGAGTATGTGTCACAGCTCGCTAGCCAAAGTTTTCCCAGCGGAGCACTTCGGGCCTTCCTCGGGCAGTCAGAAAGGAACTGAGCAACCTCAGAATCACATATGTGGGTTTCTTACCATTTGTCTCTTTTGTTCCGATTTAGTCAGTGGTGATTTAGGGAAAAATGGGCATGCTGTGATGTTAAGAGTGATGATTATGCGGTCAGAGCAGTAGACAGCAGATGTGGACTTACATTTTTGATTAGAAAGTTACTGAAGCTCAGACCTGCTATACTGCTGCTGCTCCCTGCTGAAAATATCAGAGTGGCTGCTCACTAGCATATTGTATTTTCGTGGCTCGTTCCAAGCATGTGTAAGTTTGTGGTGTGCTGGTGTCCCCACCAGGTGCCTGTACCACAAAGCCGGTTTAGGTTGCTAGCCACACATCATTCACACATCCCAAATAACTGTGAGCACCAGAACATTTCTGACACAGTCACTCTCCGTCTCTGATGCTTTAAATTAAAGCACACTGCACAGTGGAATAGTTTTTTTTATATATTTAGATGTAATCTAATAATAGTAATTATATTAAGGTTTTGATTTCACTTTAAATTAATACATAAACTGTTTTTAATTAATAATCCTATATTTTCTTATTATGGAACTATATAAATTTGCACAAACATTAACACATCAGCTATTTTTAGATTTTATTTCGCTGTTTTCTTTTCAACAGTCCTCTCAAGCTTCCATGGCAACAGTGGTGTTTCTTCTTGCTGGGTCAATGTTTTTAAATTCTTCATAATTTTATGATGACTTATTGTTCTGTAGTTGTTCTATGTGTTTCAATTCTTCAAATTCATAATGATTTTATCACTGTTCATTGTTCAATGATCTCATCATCTTAGAAGTCAGTTGGGTTTACTCTAACAAGAAAGGGAATTGCAATGTCATTCTTGCTTCACGTTATGGATATTCCATATTTTTTGCTTGAAACGTTATGAACAGCAGCTACGCTAATTCTTTTTCATTTGCCTTTCTGTTTCTACCCCGGGATGCTTACCTCGAGGTATCTAGAGATTACACCAGCTCCAGCCCACGCAGCCTCAAAGAAAGACTTCAGATGACCCAACAGCTGTGAAGAGATGATGCTGACCCCTGCGAGGACCCCAGGTGACGCCAACTTGAATCGACATGTTCAACTGCCAAAATTTCTCTATATTGTAATCATTATGATCACACTTGTAATAATCACTTTAATGAGCTTCTGCCTAAAATTAATTAATGTTAGCTAACTGTATGATTCTATTATCTTGAACTGTTCATTTGTGAAATGAACATTACTTGGACACATTAACTTCTGATAACAGATCACTCTAAACTGTAATGTAGACACATGCATTTTATGTAAAGCTACTTTGAAACAATGTGTATTGTGAAAAGCGCTATACAAATAAATTTCAATTGAATTGAATATTCACTGCAAATATACATTTTTCCTGTGTGTATTCTCATGAACTATTCAGAAACGGACTCAAATTCTGAATTAACAGAGAACAATTATATTGAATGTATTGCTTAAACCAGGCTGTATTTATTTAGTTTTGTCAATTCAAAACCAGTCTTGTAACCCTGAGTTTGTTTAACTTGCTTCAAAGTACAGGTCCTAAGCCTCTTCACTATAACATGGCTATAGTCCACTAGCTAAATCACTACCATAGCATTGGCTGATCAATGAGGATAGCCAGAGATACTTGTGATGTAAATTTAGTTACTAGCCACGTCCATGCATCCATTTGAGCATCACAACACATCGTCTGCACATGTGCCTGGAATTGACTGCATGGATATTTAGGTTCAGCAGGTGGCAAACATCTCAGGTTACGTATGTAACCATGGTTACCTGAGAAGGGAACGAGACACTGCATCCTCTAGGGGTCGCTATGGGGAACGCCTTCAGCGTGACTGGTGTCTGAAGCATACATCTAAACGCGACAATGATATTGGCCGGCGACAGTCTATGACGTCACTACCGGCGCGACCACAGTATAAAAGGGCACTGGTAGAACATGTCATCCGCTTCTTCGTCTGAAGCTTACATCCGAAGCATGGCGAGGAGACTAGGGGACGCAGTGTCTCGTTCCCTTCTCAGGGAACCATGGTTACATACGTAACCTGAGACGTTCCCTTCCGAGGAAACTTCGAACTGCGTCCTCTAGGGGTCGCTATGGGGAACGGTATACCCACGCTGCCATGCTGAGGGGAGTGAATGCCAATACCAAGGCGAGCACTAAGTAACAACTCAACAAGTCAAAGGAGCTGCCCCTAGGACGTTTGACGGCTGTCAGTGACATAACCCCCTGAAGCCAAAGGCCTGAGCTGTGAACCAAACTTACCTGTAAGGGCTGGCTTGTATAAAGCCCGAGCCCAGAGCAAAGCTCAAGCCTGGAATCAAAAAATAACCAAGGATTCCTTTAAGGGGATAAGGCTGAGTATCAGGGCTGCTTACAAACCCATATCCTGGCCTGTCACACAGAGACTACCTCCTGCTCTAAGAATGAGCTACCGAGGATCTCAAGATACCCAGGGAAACTTAGTAGAAACACCCTGTCTAGAAAGTGAATATGCGGAGAGTGGGGCCCAAGGTAACCGGGGCCAGAGCCAACTCAGAGAAAGGGGATGAGCCAACAATGCGTCACCCTTACCATAAAGGCTTTTAAGAAGGTGCACAAAGGCTGGTGTGCGCACCTGCCATGAATATGGACTTAGAAAGTGCACAGAGAACTAGCGTGAGCACTTACCATAGATATGGATTTAGAAATACCGTAATGAACCAACGGGGAGACATAGGTTGAGTGGATCCCAAGGTGAAAACCGGGGCCTAACCAACTCATAGAAAGGGAATGAGGCTACAGCGCATAACCCTTACCATACAGGATTTTAGAAAGTGCGCAAAATTCCTAGCGTGCACACTTACCACAATGTGGATTTTAGAAAGTGCACAGAAGCTGAGCATGTGCACTTACCATAGTGTGGATTTAGAAACACTGTTACTAAAAGGTAACCAAGACCCTATCCCGTAGACAGGCCTAGACCCTACGTGACTGTGGCCCGTTCAAGGAGTGACAATAATTCAGCGGGAGGTCGCATACTCAGAGCGCATGTAGATTGAAAAAGGTGTATCTCATAGAAAACCCCTCCATGTGAGGGGAGAATCAACAACTCAACCAAAACAGTCACACCTCAAATAACCGGGGCCAGAGCCAACTCAGAGAAAGGGGATGAGCCAACAATGCGTCACCCTTACCATAAAGGCTTTTAAGAAGGTGCACAAAGGCTGGTGTGCGCACCTGCCATGAATATGGACTTAGAAAGTGCACAGAGAACTAGCGTGAGCACTTACCAAAGATATGGATTTAGAGATACCGTTACTAAAAGCTCCAGAAACCACGGCGAGCCGGGATCTGGTGTGACTCAGACTGCTCAGAAGTAGCAGGGTATTCAGCCTAGCGCCTGCAAGAGATGTGGGAACCTTCCGGGCATCCCTCAAGGAAAGGGAAGTACAACCACGCTAAATCTAATAGGGAGGCAGAAACGGCCCAACAACCTATAAAGCTACAATACAGACACTAGAAGGGAGCAGCGTGCTTATAAAAACCCCTCCGTCCTTTCTTTTTCGGGGAAAGGGGAACACTATTAAGCTCAACCATACAGTATCATCAGAGATACATCAGAAGAGTGAAGCCTAAGTAAGGATCCGGGGCCTGAGACAACTCAGAGAAAGGGGACGAGGCAGCATCGGGTCACCCTTACCATAAAGGATTTTAGAAAGGTGCGCAAAGGCCCTACCATGCGCATCTACCAAGATTATGGAATTTAAGGAAGTGCACAGAGAACTAGCATGACATGATATAGACTAGGCTCTAAGCAGAGAAACAACCAACTCCGGGAGCGGAAGAGACACATAGAAGCTCAACTGGGAGCAATATGCTCAAAAACGACCCTCGAAAGACGGGAGTCCTGAAGGACATAGGCCTCAACCACAGCTGCTCCATTCCAGAAAGTGGAGAACTCACTCAACAGAAAAGAGGAGAACTCAGACACTACATAGGGAGCGGTATTTGAGGGGAGCATACAGGCTCAACCAAAGAAGGTAGCCCAGCAGGGAGGCCAAGAGGCCTAACAATCTGAAGGCTCCGCCTAGAGCACTAGAGGGGCAGAAGGCCCAGCTCTACAA
>NW_015537948.1:387979-390476 GCF_001515605.1 Sinocyclocheilus anshuiensis
ACAAGTCAAAGGAGCTGCCCCTAGGACATTTGACGGCTGTCAGTGACATTACCCACTACGGCCAAAGGCTTGAGCTGTGCACCAAACTTACCTGTAAGGGCTGGCTTGTATAAAGCCCGAGCCCAGGGCAAAGCTCAAGCCTGGAATCAAAAAATAACCAAGGATTCCTTTAAGGGGATAAGGCTGAGTATCAGGGCTGCTTACAAACCCATATCCTGGCCTGTCACACAGAGACTACCTCCTGCTCTAAGAATGAGCTACCGAGGATCTCAAGATACCCAGGGAAACTTAGTAGAAACACCCTGTCTAGAAAGTGAATATGCGGAGAGTGGGGCCCAAGGTAACCGGGGCCAGAGCCAACTCAGAAAAAGGGGACGAGGCAACAACGCGTCACCCTTACCATAAAGGCTTTTAAGAAGGTGCACAAAGGCTGGTGTGCGCACCTGCCATGAATATGGACTTAGAAAGTGCACAGAGAACTAGCGTGAGCACTTACCAAAGATATGGATTTAGAGATACCGTTACTAAAAGCTCCAGAAACCACGGCGAGCCGGGATCTGGTGTGACTCAGACTGCTCAGAAGTAGCAGGGTATTCAGCCTAGCGCCTGCAAGAGATGTGGGAACCTTCCGGGCATCCCTCAAGGAAAGGGAAGTACAACCACGCTAAATCTAATAGGGAGGCAGAAACGGCCCAACAACCTATAAAGCTACAATACAGACACTAGAAGGGAGCAGCGTGCTTATAAAAACCCCTCCGTCCTTTCTTTTTCGGGGAAAGGGGAACACTATTAAGCTCAACCATACAGTATCATCAGAGATACATCAGAAGAGTGAAGCCTAAGTAAGGATCCGGGGCCTGAGACAACTCAGAGAAAGGGGACGAGGCAGCATCGGGTCACCCTTACCATAAAGGATTTTAGAAAGGTGCGCAAAGGCCCTACCATGCGCATCTACCAAGATTATGGAATTTAAGGAAGTGCACAGAGAACTAGCATGACATGATATAGACTAGGCTCTAAGCAGAGAAACAACCAACTCCGGGAGCGGAAGAGACACATAGAAGCTCAACTGGGAGCAATATAATCAAAAGCGACCCTTGAAAGACGGGAACATCTTTTATTTTTTGCCAGGCTCAACCATAACAGCAGCCAAGACAGGGATGTGAAAAAGAGTCTACTCTTCTTTCCCACAAGAGTAGATTAACAGGGAGGCAGAAAGCCTAACGACCTGCAGCTACTCAACAAAGCTCCAGGAGCTCACTCCTGAAATGCTATTCCATAAAGCCCTGAAGGACATAGGCCTCAACCACAGCTGCTCCACTCCAGAAAGTGGAGAACTCACTCAACAGAAAAGAGGAGAACTCAGACACAACATAGGGAGCGGTATTCGAGGGGAGCATACAGGCTAAACCAAAGAAGGTAGCCCAGCAGGGAGGTCAAGAGGTCCTGAGCCCCGGGGAACTGATGACTGTCTCTCTTTCCTCGAAAAGAGGGCCAAGCGAGAGCGGAGCTTTCTCATGGAAAAAAGTTCACAATGAACGCATGCCGCCCCCTTGAGGACGTCACGCCTCGCCCAAACAAGCGACGCAAAGATCGTGTGTGTCATCGGGTGTCAAATAACGCGGACACGGATCCACACACTTCTTAAATGCCTTCCTAGTGCTAGTGCTCGCCATATTAACAACAAACAGAATCGTGTTCTTACCAGTATGCACTTCAAACAAACAGTCGTGAAGACGAAGAAGAGGATGACGTGTTCGCCCTTTTATACTGTGGTCGCGCCGGTAGTGACGTCATAGGCTGTCGCCGGCCAATATCATTGTCGTGTTTAGATGTATGCTCCAGACACTGGTCACGCCAAAGGCGTTCCCTATAGCGACCCCTAAAGGACGAAGTTCCCTCGGAAGGGAAACTCATATTCACAAAATGCTGTTGCTTCTAAAAACTAGGCAAAGAATATGAAGAACACCAATAAAAACAACAGAAGACAAAGATTTGGGTTTGTAAAGCTTTTGTTAATTAGATGATGCAACTGATCCTCTACAGGTCAAGTGAAGTGACAAGTCAAGTTAAGTCACCTTTATTTGTATAGCACTTTATACAATACTGGTTGTGTCAAAGCAGCTTTACAGAGTCAAACAGGAAAATAGTTTGTCAATGATGCACGAAGACAATAACAGAATCACTTTTTAGCTAAAGTCAGTTCATTGATGATTCAGTGATGTCATCATATCATTTTTTAGCTAAAGTCAGTTCATTGATGATTCAGTGATGTCATCATCTAGTTCAGCTCTCTTCCAATAGTGTCTGTGCAATCAGTCAAGCGTCTCCAACTAAGCAAGCCAAAGGAGACAGTAGCAAGGAACCAAAACTCCACCGGTGACAGAAATGGAGAAAAAACCTTGGGAGAAACCAGGCTCAGTCGGGGGGCCAGTTCTCCTCTGGCCAGACGAAACCAGCATGGCGTGGTTTAATTCCAGGCTGCAACACAGGTGCA
>NW_015537948.1:394175-407659 GCF_001515605.1 Sinocyclocheilus anshuiensis
GCACTTTATACAATACTGGTTGTGTCAAAGCAGCTTTACAGTGTTAAACAGGAAAATAGTTTGTCAATGATGCAAGAAGACAATTTTTGTTTTTTAATTTTTCAGCTAAAGTCAGTTCATTGATGTTTCAGTTATATCAACATCCAATTCAGTTCTCTTCCAATAGTGTCTGTGCAATCAGTCAAGCGTCTCCAACTAAGCAAGCCAAAGGAGACAGTAGCAAGGAACCAAAACTCCACCGGTGACAGAAATGGAGAAAAAACCTTGGGAGAAACCAGGCTCAGTCGGGGGGCCAGTTCTCCTCTGGCCAGACGAAACCAGCATGGCGTGGTTTAATTCCAGGCTGCAACACAGGTGCAGAGGTCTTGTCTGATTCCCATGGTCTTGTGCCGATGGTCGTCGAGGTGACGAGGTCTTCGCAAGAGAACTGTCTCTGGGGTGCATCTAGTTGACATGCTCTCCGCTGACATTCAGGGCTGTAGAGGTCATCTCTAGGTGCTGATCCACCATCTGGACTGGATACGGACTGGATCTGGGTGGCTACAGTGACCTCAGAATAAGAATGAAAGAGACTAATATTAGCGTAGATGCCATTCTTCTTACAATGTAGCAAGTACATTGGATGTTATAGAAAGTGTTCCCGGTTCCGGTTGACCTAATTAATGCAGCCTCATAATTCTTTAAGGGATTTGAATATTAGAAATGTGATAGTCTGTTATGTGTATGCCAGGTTAAAGAGATGGGTCTTGAATCTAGATTTAAACCGACAGAGTGTGTCTGCCTCCCGAACAACATTAGGTAGATTGTTCCAGAGTTTGGGTGCTAAATAGGAAAAGGATCTGCCGCCCACAGTTTATTTTGATATTCTAGGTATTATCAAATGGCCAGAGTTTTGAGATCACAGCGGATGTGAAGGACTACAATGCAATATAAGCTCGCTCAAGTACTGAGGAGCAAAACCATTCAGAGCTTTATAAGTAATTAGTAAGATTTTAAAATGTATTCGTTGTTCAATAGGGAGCCAGTGCAGAGTTGACAGAACCGGGCTAATATGGTCGTACTTCATGGTTCATGGAGTATCATCAGCATAACAGTGAAAGCTGACACCATGTTTCTAGATTATATCTCCCAAGGGTAACATGTAAAGTGTGAAAAGCAACGGTCCAAGTATTAAGCCTTGTGGCATTCCATACTGTACTTGTGATCAATATTATATCTCGTCATTTACTGCTACGAATTGATGATGGTCAGATAAGTAAGATTTGAACCATGACAATGCAGTTCCACTAACGCCAACATAATTTTGTAGTCTACTCAAAAGGATGTTGTGGTTGATAGTGTCAAACGCAACGATGAGATCCAGTAGCATTTATAGAGAAATACAACCACGATCGGATGAGCAGGTAATTTATAACTCTGATGAGAGCAGTCTCAGTACTATGATACGGTCTAAATCCTAACTGTAAATCCTCAGAGATACAATTTCTCTCCAAAAAGGAACATAGCTGAGAGGATACTGCCTTTTCTAGTATTTTTGACAGAAAAGAGAGATTTGAGATCGGTTCTGTAATTAACTAATTCTCAAGGATCAAGTTGTGGTTTCTTAACGAGAGGCTTAATAACAGCCAATTTGAAGTTTTTAGGGTATGGAAGTAAAATAATGACAAATGTTTTTGATATAAAAAAGCTTGTTGAATTGCACTAATTGAAAAAAAAAATGCATTGCTTTAACCATTCTTGCATTTTAATGCATTGTATTTTTAGGGCTTGCATTTTTATGGATGAAATTCAACATGGTTTTAAATATTTCAATTAAAAGCATTTCACATACATTTTCATTATGAAAAATTCAATAATCCATATTCACCTTTCAGATTTCGCTTCCAAAATATTAGTTCTGTTTAAAAATACAACCTATAATATTCAACAGCAAAATTTCGGTCCATTTTATTTCGCTTTACAAAATTCGCCTCCACAAATTCAGTGGTTCAAATTCGACAGAAAATTCGACGCTGCACATCCGGGAACTGCAGGAAAAGCAGTAGATCACCGATACATGATCTCCATCTGCTGTTCATCTTCCTCACCAGTAGGTGCCGCTAGCGGCTGTAGACAAGGCCAACATAACAGCTTGAGCGAGTCATTGACATTTTCATTCACAAAAACGGATTTACAGAAATTGGGCAAGTATGGTAAGTATATATGATGATTATCAGGGCCAGTATATGTGGAAAAGCTTGTAAAGGACACAAAAGCTGTGTTTACTTTATTTTAGTGTCATGGTTACTTGTGTATATCCTACATATAAATAGTTTCTCAACCGTGAACGAGATTATAACGCTATTCCAAACCGATGCTGATGTTCAGATCAAATCTTAAGTCTGAGTAAGAATATATTGCTGTTATATGGCAGCTCTGTTGGGGTTTCCCTCATACATCACACTCCAGGACTCCCCCAACAACCTTAATGTGAAAAATGCAGGGCTTAATGCACTAATACAGTAATAGATCAAACTTAGTGTACACCATATGATGTACAATATACACAACAACACTATATACTATATACAACAGGGACATGAGCACAGAAAGTGGCTAAAGGCTATAAAAAGACCGAACTGCAACAGATTAAAATGCAACAGGGGCTGCATACGCCGAGCATTTTCTTTATAATTGTTCTCTATGGGAGAAAAAACGCTTAACATGAAACTTGCGCGTTGGTTTAATGTTCTTGGCTGTAACTGTATATATAGTATGTTTATCCTGAATTTGGTCTTTTATCATCACATGCAATTTGCGGGTGTGATGAAGGGCACGGATGTACCTAATATATTTATTAGGTAGCAGAGCAGAGCATTCATACCATTCGTTTGTTAAAGAAGAGGCGATCTGGCGCTGTAATGTGTTGTTTCTGAAATCATGCTGAGAGTTCGCTGACTGTTATCAGTGGCGGAAGACAACAGTGTTCCCCAGTGTTCCTTGTGCACACAGACGAGCCTTAAAGGGTTAGTTCACCCAAAAATGAAAATTAGGCTGCGTTTTACTCACCCCCGATGCATCCTAGGTGTATATGACTTTCGTCTACAAAGGCTACAGGAGGCCTTTGTTCACCCCCCCGGAGCTTTTTGTGGAAGGGTGCTTTTTATTTCACGTCTTTTGGACAGAAAGAATGCAACAGCCGCCGAGTACAACGATAGAGCTTGAAAGATCAAAGACCATTTTTAATATAACTCCGACTGGATTCGTCTGAAAGAAGAAAGTCATATACACCTAGGATGCATCGGGGGTGAGTAAAACACAGCCTAATTTTTATTTTTGGGTGAACTAACCCTTTAATCTATCGGTGAACGCCGTTGCTTAAATTAAATGCACACGAATGTGTGCTACACTTGATATACAATCACTAATGAACATCTTTGGTTTTAATAAGAAAAAATACTCTACAAGGAGGACTGATTTGAAACGAGAACCTCTCACACGCTTAAAAGTTCTACCCAGTGGCGTGAGGGGAATGTGTTACGTCGTAATATTGGAAATACTGGGTTTTAAACCAAGAATGGATATCACACAAGCAACGTGCAAACTTCACAGTCAGTAGGCTATTTACTACAGAAAGTGAAAATAAAAAGTGAAGGCGCTCTCGGCATCCGACGCTGCATTAACGGAGCATATTCACCCAGAGACAATGAAAGATTTCAACATAATATGCTGATAATGTATATAACTGACTTCAATTATTCCCTATTTCTCTTGAATGAGAAGAACAGTTCATGTCAAACAGGTTGTTTTTTAAAGTCGTTGTCTGAAAGGTGTTCTTAATTTTCATTGATGACTTAATAGCCTATTATATAGACTGTTAATAATTTTAAATTATAAGCCTATAATTCATTGTATAATATACCTAAATGTTATTAAAAACATTTTCAAAGAAGAGCTAATAGCATAATCTTTTCATCACAACGTGTCAGTTATGCGTGCGCTATGAAATTATTGTGGGGCAAATTAATTATATTAATTTAATAATAAAACGTTAATCTAATAGCAGCTATAATAATAGACTAGAAGAATGTAACAGGCCTATTGGAAATGCCAAATCCTCATAATATTGCCAATATTTCATGCTTTTGACAATATCTCTCGCTATTGTCGATATTGACGCAACCCAGCAGGTTATCGCGGGATAAGGTACACAAGAACAAACAGCAGAGCTATGCATTTATTCACTTGCGTGTACAATCATGGGCCTGATAAATACTGAATTATAGTAGATGTAAGGATGATAAACATTGGACATGAGTTCTGTAAAGTGTTCATGTAGGTGTGTCAGGAATTACCTTTTAAATGTTTGATATTTATTAAAAGAAATATGACCCGTACAGCAGTGAAAAATAGAAATATTTACACGATTCGACATTACTTGTTTTATTAAATATCAAAAATCTAAAAGTTGTCAATCATACACCTATATGAACACTTTACAGATGTTTTTATAGCTGGAAGTCACCCTCTTCAAATGCTATTGACGTTAGAAACGTGTATACCAATGACGTACATAACTTTAGAGATGATCCCTAAATTTGCGATTATCGAATTCCCAATGTCAAGCCAACATTTATGTCAGTATTTCACTGGGAACTAAAACCCAGTGTTTAAGACACTAAAATAAACGTAATCACAGCTTTTGTGTCGTTTACAAGCTTTTCTGCATATACTGGCCCTGATAATCACCATATATACTTACCATACTTGCCCAATTTCTGTAAATCCGTTTTTTGTGAATGAAATTGTCAATGACTCTCTCAAGCCATTATGTTGGCCTTGTCTAAAGCCGCTAGCAGCACCTGCTGGTGAGGAAGATGAACAGCAGATGGAGAGCATGTATCGGTGATCTACTGCTTTTCCTGCAGTTCCCGGATGTGCAGCATCGAAGTTTATGTCGAATTTGAACCACTGAATTTTTGGAAGCTAATTTTGTAAAGCGGAATAAAATGGACCGAAATTTGGCTGTTGGATATTACAGGTTATATTTTTAAACAATCCGAATATTTTGGGAGTGAAATCTGAAAGGCGAATATGGATTATTGAATTTTTAATAATGAAAATGTATGTGAAATGTTTTGGATTTAAATATTTACAGCTTATATTTACATCCATGTTCAATTTCAGCCCATAAAAATGCAAGCCCTAAAAATACAATGCATTTAAATGCAAGAATGGTTAATGCAATGCATATTTGTTTCAGTTCGTGAAATTCAACAAGCTTCTTTATTTCAAAAACATTTGTCATTATTTTACTTCCATATTAGGGACATTTCCTAAAGACATTGATGAATTTGAATTATTAATTCTGAATTCTGAAATATTCAGAAGAGGATCTATGACTTCTGGAAGCACCTCTTTTAGTAGCTTAGATGGAATAGGGTCTAACATACATGTTGTAGGTTTTGATGATTTGACAAGTTTATACAATTCTTCCTGTCCTATAGCAGAGAATGAGTGGAATTGTTCCTCAGGGGATCTATAGTGCGCTATCTGATGCGATACTGTGGCTGACAGCTGCATGGTTATAATTTTATCTCTAATAGTATCGATCTTGGAAGTAAAGAAGTTCATAAAGTCATTACTGCTGTGCTGTTGGGAAAGGTCTGTGTCTTGTTGATGCTTCATTTTTTGTTAATTTAGCCACTGTATTGAATAAATGCCTGGGGTTGTGTTGTCCGGAAGATTATTTACAAAGCAGTCCTTTGTGGTAGAAGTGATGGTTCTACCATATTTGTAACAAGGAGTTGAATATGCAGCTTTAGCTATATGGAGTATTCACGAGACTAGATAATGATCCTTTGTTTTCTTCCAGCTGCGCTCCATTTTCCAGGCTGCTCTTTTTAAGGCGCGAGTGTGCTCGTTATACCACGGTGTCAAACTGTTTTCCTTAAACTTCTTTAAGCATAAAGGAGCAACCGTATCTTAAGTGCTAGAAAAGAGAGATTTAATAGTTTCTTTTACATCAAGTTTTTCTGAGCTATTGGATATGCTGAGGAATTGAGAAGTCCGGAAGATTATTTACAAAGCAGTCCTTTGTGGTAGAAGTGATGGTTCTACCATATTTGTAACAAGGAGTTGAATATGCAGCTTTAGCTATATGGAGTATTCACGAGACTAGATAATGATCCAAGATATCATCACTCTGCTGCAGAATTTCAACGCCATTAACATCAATTCCATGTGACGTATTAAATCTAGAGTATGATTACGACAATGAGTAGGCCCTGACACATGTTGTCTAACCCCAATGGAGTTCAGAATGTCTATAAATGCTGATCCCAGTGCATCTTTTCAATTATCAACATGGATATTAAAATCACCAACAATTAAGATTTTATCTGCAGCCAGCACTAACTAGAAAATCATATAGATTGATAGAAAATCAGCAAATTATTTGATAAAGTCTGTATGGTGCCCTGGTGGCCTGTATACAGTAGCCAGTACAAACGTCACAGGGGATTTATCATTAACACTTGTTTCTCTGGGTAATGTTATTTGAATCACCATTATTTCAAACGAATTATACTTGAAACCAGAGCTCTGAGAAATACTGAAAATATTACTATAAATTGTAGCAACACCTCCCCCTTTACCTTTTGGACGTGGCTCATGTTTATAACAGTAATCTTGGGGGGTAGACTCATTTAAAATAATGTAATCATCAGGTTTTAGCCAGGTTTCTGTCAAACAGAGCACATCTAATTTATGATTTGTGATCATATCATTTACAAAAAGCACTTTTGTAGAAAGGGATCTAATATTGATTAAGCCAAGCTTTATCATTTGTTTCTGTATTATCCGTTTTTTATTTATTGAACATCAATTACATTTTTACACTTAAATTGTTTTGGACGTTTTTTGTATTTGCTAGTTTGGTGAACAGACACAGTCTCTATAGTATGATAGGTGAAAGAGTCTCTATGTGCTGAGAATTAACTGACTTCTGTGACGTGAGGCGGCTAGCAGACGGTCGGTTTAGCCAGTCTGTCTGCTTCCTGACCTGGGCCCCAGTTAGTCAAGTACAAACTCTAAGACTATGTACCATATTTCTAGAGAGAAGAGCGGCACCACCCCTGGAGGGATGTAGACCATCTCTTTTCAACAGGTCAGGTCTGCCCCAAAAACTCGTCCAATTGTCTATAAAACTTATGTTATTCTGTGGGCACCACTTAGACATCCAGCCATTGAGTGATGACAGTCTGCTATGTATCTCGTCACCATGGTAAGCAGGGAGGGGACCAGAGCATATTACAGTGTCTGACATCGTACTTGCAAGTTGACACACCTCTTTAATGTTATTTTTAGTGATCTCCGACTGGCGAAGTCGGACATCATTAGTGCTGACGTGAATAACAATCTTACTGAATTTACATTTAGCATTAGCCAGCACTTTCAAATTTGCCAAGATGTCAGGCGCTCTGGCTCCCAGTAAACATTGGAGGTGTCTCTATTTTCACATTCTGTACAATAGAATCGCCAATAACAAGGGCTCTTTCAACAGGTTTCTCAGTGGGTGCGTCACTGAGTGGGGAGAACCTGTTTAAAGTTTTAATCAGAATGGAAGAGTGGTGTTTTGTCCCGCGACTATGCCGCCTCACAGTCACCCAGTCGCCCTGCTGCAGAGGCATTGCAAACTGAACCGAACAATGTACAGGACTCGCTAAGGTAGTCGCATCACAAAGCCGTATCTAAGGCCCTCACATTCTTACTATGCTCAATTAAAGTTTGGATGCGTGTCTCTAGTTCTGAAATCTTCTCTGTCAGCCTAATTATCTCCCTGCATTTATCACATGTGAATCCCTCGCCGCTGACAGAGAAAGCTACACTAAACATGTGGCAAGCAGTGCAAGTGACAATAACAGGAGAAGCCATTACTCACCGTGATTGTTGAATGATTCTGACTTACCACAGTTGTTTGAGGAACTTGTGAAAAAACGGAGCGAGAGAGAGAGAAAAGGAAACGGTAGGCGCGAATGACAAGCTAACAGGCTAACGGAATGCTAACGCGCTGCACTCGCGGTTTAGATTAAAAAACGAACAATATCAAATTAGTATGCTAGATAATGTCAGACGTATGGTGGTGATAAAGTTATATTTTAGCAGTTTAAACAACAGAAAGTGATAGTAAGATAGAGATTCCAACATAAAAACAAAGCTACACTGAGCTACAATCGCAAAACACTCAGTAGCACAACAGTCTTAGGCCCTGTTTACTCCAGGGGCCGTACATATAGAGCCACTCAGAGTTAAATATTTAAAAATTCTAAGAATGACATAATTGTACTCTTATTCCTAGACTTAAGAATAAGTGTGATAAAGGTTCCTAAGTGTTAAGACTAGGTCTCAGCTCCTAAATTAATTAAGAGAGCCGGAGAGGTCTCCTAACCTAGTTAAGAGTAACAAGATGGCAGCGAAGAGGAGGAGACACACACTTTCCAATGAAGATATGACGTATTGGAGTTATATGATGATATGGAGTTGATAAAATGATACAAACTTCATCGTCAAGATAGTCAATTCTTTCTGTAACTGACCAAGTAAGAAATGTAATAACTTCTTCCACTCTACAAATCAATGCTCTAGCTGCAGAAATGAAAGTAGTAACATTTTTTTGGCTGGAAAATTGGAAAAATGCAGCAATGCACCGGTGATGAGGGTCTTAAATATTGTGGTACTAACCCCACCAAACACAACAATGGCCAAAAGTGATATGGAGTTTTTTTTATTGTATTTTTTTTATCATGACCCTACATTTTCCTTAAACCATCAAAATACGAAAAAAAAAAACACTGACCAGTGTTGCCAACTGCTTTCAATTGAAAGTAGCTTAAAAAAGTCGCTAAATGTTGTTAGATTGTCATAATGGCGAGTTCACTGATCTATACAAATATAAATATAGATCAGTGACAGTCTTAGAATCTAGACAAGGTTTGTCCAAGAAATTTATTTGGTTGCTAGTCTGTTGAAAAAAAGTCTCAAAAGGGGCGAGGAAGTCACTAAATCAAAATCACTAAATTGGCAACATTGACTACAACATAATCAGTTATTAATATTTTGTTGGTCCTCTCTTGTTTTTGCATGTGTTCATAATTTCTTTGTATGACCGTATTGGTATGTTTGCATGTTTCATTGCATTATTATCACAAATAAAACAATTGATTTTAAGCAACTATGCAGTATGATTACATTTTTTTTTTTCCTAGGCCGGACATCACTTTTGGCCACTACTATATGGCAGTTCTTTGACATTCCAACTGACCGTCAAGCCATGCTGCAAAAACAAGCCACTTTTATGAGGATTGTGGGCTTTCCTAGAGTTGTTGGAGCTGTTGATGGAACTCATGTTCACAATTTGCGAAAATTTTGCACAATGCAAAACATAAAAAAATACATTTAAATATTAAAATATTTCAGTGTCTTAATTAAATAATTTTATTGTAGTTACATTAAATGATTAGTGTTGTGCTGCTGTGACTTCACATGAGCAGGCTCACTATTGGCTGTTTCAGAGGTTGAGGGCAGCCATTTTGGGTTGACATCATTGTAGTCCTTAGTTTGCAAGCTTTTAGCTTCTTTATAAAAGTCTCCTACTCTTAGAAAAGTCCTGCAGTATTCATCAAAGTATGATATATATCAAAGTATTCATACCCCTTCATTTTTTTCACGTTTTGTTATGCTGCTGCCTTATGCTAAACTGCTTTAAATTACTTTTTTTCCACATCAATCTATACTCCATACACCATAATGGTAAAGCAAAAAACAGGTTTTTAACATCTTCGCAAATTTATTAAAAATAAAAAGCTTAAATGATTCCATTGCGTAAGTATTCATACTCTTATCTGGGACAGTTGAAATTTAGCTCAGGAGCATTCATATTGCTTGTAGATGTTACGACAGAGTGAAGTTAACCTGTGGCAAATTCAATTGAATGGGTATGATTTGGAAAGACACACACATCTTAATAAAAGGTCTAACAGCTGATAATGCATATCAGAGCAAAAACCAAGCCCTGAGGTCAAAAGAACTGCATGTAGAGCTCAGAAACAGGTTTGCGTCAAGCCACACATCTGGGGAAGACTTCAGAAAAAAATTCTGCTTTATTGAAGGTTCACAGAAGCATGTAGTCTCTGTTACCCTTAAAGGGATAGTTCACCCAAAAATTAAAATTACCCCATGATTTACTCACCTTCAAGCCATCCTAGGTGTTTATGACTTTTTTCTTTCAGACGAATACAATCGGAGTTATATTAAAAAACATCCTGGCTCTTCCCAGCTTTATAATGGGAGTGGATGGTAGCCCAAAATTTGAAGTCCAAAAAATTGAACCAATCCATTATAAAAGAAGACCACACGGCTCCAGAATGTCGAAAACATTCTGGGAGGTGAGTGCCAGGGCCTGTGGTTGAGAAACACTGGTCTAAACTAATGAGCTGATTCGGGTGTGTTATGCTGGGTACACACCACAAGATAATCGGGCTGATTTTGGGCCGATTTCTCCCCTTCCGACAATCCTAGATAATGTCCCGATTATCTTGGTGGTTCTAAAGATTATCTTATCAGATTTTCCTGTGGTGTGAGTTGTGTTAAGAGTGACTGAATCTGTTCGGAAAAACGTCGGAGGTGCCCTGATCGCGAATCGTAAATATTCAACATGTTGAATATTTACGATCAGAAATCCTGATGTGTGGGGGGAACCCCGAGGACAAACGCGTGTACGATCTGGAGATTATAACGTGAAACGAAACAATATTCAATCAGAAAGCGAGCTGACAGAAGACGGAAGCATAACAAATGCAGACATCACAATTTCTTCCTGCCTATCGTCCACCATGTTTATTCTCAAGTCTCGAGAGATTTTGCAAGATTTCCCGTGTTCACAGTCGGGACTTTGGTTGAAAATCTGTTGTTGTGTGGTGTGCTGTCTTTGTCACATTTCGGCACACCACACACTATAGGAGCAAAATGGCTAAATCTATTTTTTTTTGTCCTCATGTTTGTGGCCTCTCACATTTTGAAAATCTTATAAGATTTTAAAAATATTTTAGTGTGTACCCAGCATTAGATGAGACAAAAATGTGGAGTGCACTGCTCCTGGAGAGCTTCCATCCAGCAGAGTTTAACTCCAACTCTAATCAAAAACATCCAAACCAGCTAATATAAGATAAGTGTCCAGGATTAATTGAAAATATCAGGCAGGTGCGTTGGAGCAGGGTTGGAAATGAAGTATGCAGGAAGGTAAGCCTCCAGTATGGAAGCATATTGGTAGCGAAATTCAATTTAAAATGCAATATGCAAAATGGCAATGCAATATTCAAAATGGCATTGTATTTCTACATTTACTGTAATATGAAATATTGTAACTGAAAAGTGTTATAATATAAGCAAACATAATTACAATTATTTATTTACTTTTCCAACAAAGGGTTTCTGCGGGGCATTGAAAATCATTCAAATTCATTAAATGACCTTTAATAACAGTCATTCAGGACTTCCGTTCAAAAACTCGGAAAGTCTTAATTAATTTCAACAATTTTTTGTATAATTAATTAATTTAAATTAATGTTTCTAATAGACACATTTATAACAGAACCTCAAGTAAACTACATGTAATTTTGTTTAGTCATATACAGGTGGGAGCTTTTTCAATGTATTACTCAGAACGACTTATTAGCCTACAACACCTTTAAAGACTTATTCAGGGAAGTACAGCAGGATGCAGGAAATGATTGAGTATTATTTTAGGTATAAAATATTATTGTAATGCTTGTAATGTCCATTTATAGTCTTTACACAGCAGCTTGGCTCCTTAAATGGTTAAACACGTCACGTGGGTCACCCGCAGTGTAAGACGCTCAAAACTCAAGACGTTCGATCGGTCAGTCGGTCGAACGTTTGATTTTAGCATGGAACACGCTTCATATATTTCTCTGTTCACGCTCCACTTCATCTGCCAGTGAATTCAACGATCTTATCAGATCTCCAGCCGCCATGTTTCAAACGATCCAAACGTAACACGCTTCCGCCAATCCCTGCCTTGAAGCAATGATTGACGGAGGGTGGGCGTGGTCAGCTCAGAATGCATTTTCAAATTTAATTTAGCTACAAATATCCCTCGGCGTCATGATGAAAATGCAATCCTAAGTGTTCTAACTGTTAGTCTAAATGCATTTAAGACAAATAGCATTTAAATGATCATTATGCTCCCATTTCTGCTTGGACATGTTACACATATCAAATCAATTTGTGTTATACATTTTCATTTTAATTTCGCAACTTATAAAGCGTTCAAATTTGCATGCAATTTACATATTAAGACTACTGTTGGAAATGGCAAATGTAAATTATATAATTTAATTTTCATTTTACTTTTGCACCAAACTTTGCATGTATGGGGTAATGGAAAATGTAAATTTAAATACAGAAATACAATGCCATTTTGAATATTGCAATTTAAATTGAATTTCGCTACCTATATGCTTCCATACCACAGTGCAACACGATTGTGACGTTACAGCATGCAGATCATGTTTAATTTACACCTCAACTCTATGATATATTAATTATTTTTTAAATATTTTAAACAGCCCATACCTATATACATATAGAATGCTGCATCAAGCAAATTCATAATGGAAAAAATGTAAATAAGAAATCAACTCCATAGCTGATTCCAAGTGGAACACAGCCCTATAGAGGCAAACCAACAATAAACATTTTTGATGTCTTATGTGACCCATCATTTTTAGGTCTTGAGGTCTCTACTAATTAGCTAATGAGTTGAATCAGGTGTGTTTGATTAGGACGAATTTTAGAAAATTTGTACTGGTGGTGTGCCTCCAGGAACAGGTTTGGGAAACACTGCTTTATGGGGATTGTTATTGCACGTGGAGAGGTTTGCCTCATGGGGATAGACATATGCTGGCCAAATAATGCTCACTTTATCTCAGTAACTTATTATTTTACACGTTTGCTTGTGCATGATGTTGCATCCACAGCTTTATGCCGAGTTCACACTGCACGATTTTAGCCCGATTTTTCACTCGCCGTCAGGTTTTGCGAAATCGCCGACAAATGCCCGAAATCGGAGGCAAATCGGTGCTCGTTCACGCGAGTGACAATCACGCAGTGTTTATCAAAGACGCGAGCTGAGAGAATCGCCGACACGTCGCCTACGCCCGTAAAATATTTGGCATGCTAAATATCTGGAGCGGGCGGCGATTCACAATCACGCTGTGCGCAATGAGTTCTGACTGAAAAACACATCAGCGATGACCTACAGCCAATGAGAGACCAAGATACAGGGCAGAGGGAAGTTCGGGGAGGAGTTATATGTAGTTTGCGGACCAGTGTTGCCAAATCCGCGATTGCCACTGGTTGTTTTTTATGTCAGCAGGTTGAAGCGACCCCAATAACTTGATATTTAGGCCCTGGAATGTGAATTG
>NW_015537948.1:408680-409195 GCF_001515605.1 Sinocyclocheilus anshuiensis
ATGCAGTTTGAATCCCCCTGTCGCCGATCCATCGTGCAGTGTGACCACAGCAGTAACTGAATGCTACCCCAGATAGTCACGCAGTGTGAAAACAACGGCGATCCGACGAGTTTGAAAATCATGCAGTGTGAACTCGGCATTAGGTGTCAATAAGTCCTGAGTAGCTGCCATATTGATCAGCACATAACAACGAGTACTGAGCGCACCTTTAACACAATATTTCTTTATATAAATAATTATAACATTTACAATAACAGTTAAAAAGCATAGTTCACTCAAAATGAAAATTCTGTCATTTACTCGCATACTCATGTTGTTTCAAACCTGCATGACTTATGCCGAGGTCACACTGCATGATTTTCAAACTCGTCGGATCGCCGTTGTTTTCACACTGTGTGACTATCTGGGGTAGCATTCAGTCGCCGCTGTGTTCACATTGCACGATGGATCGGCGACAGGGGGTTTCACACTGCATGACTTCACAATAGGAAGAATCGCCGACAGCTCTGTCTGGT
>NW_015537948.1:409238-433946 GCF_001515605.1 Sinocyclocheilus anshuiensis
CAAATTGTCTGTGAGCTGATTTCCAGCTACAAGGAGAAAAAGAAAAACAGATTATGCAGGAGGGAGATGCAGGGAACAGGGATTGGGTGTTCTGCAAAGAGAGTTGGAGGTAAATAATTTTGCAGTAACTGTTAAGCTGATGTTGTGGCTGGTCAATCAAATGTTGGTGCTTGTTTCTGTATGATATAATTGTTCATATATCTATTAAAATACTGATATTCTGGTCTATAACTCCTCCCCGAACTTCCCGCTGCCATGTATCTTGGTCTCTCATTGGCTGTAGGTCATCGCCGATGTGTTTTTCAGTCAGAAATCATTGCACACTGCGTGATTTTGAGTCGCCGACAGCTCCAGATATTTAGCATGCCAAATATTTCGCCGGGCGTCGGCGATCGCGTCTTTGATAATTCACACTGCATGATTGTCACTCGCGTGAACGAGCACCGATTTGCCTCCGATGTCGGGCATTTGTCGGCGATTTCGCAAAACCTGTCGGCGAGTGAAAAATCGGGCTAAAATCGTGCAGTGTGAACTCTGCATTACTTTCTCAATTTTTCTCAACAACTTTTCTCCTTTATTTATGTTCAAGAAGAAAGTCATGCAAGTTTGGTAGTCATACATGGGGGTGAATTATACCATTAAGATTACAAATGCTTAACCGAATAATGCTTAAAAGTGCTCAAGTGAGTGTGCAATACTAATTAATACATAAACATATTTCCACACAGACAACTTATTTGAGAGGAAAGGAGAGACTCATCAATTTAAACATTTTTATTTAATCCTTTCCCCCCACAATATGTGCTGGTTCTGGACTATTTTTTTTTTGTGCATAATATCTTGCCTCTCAACATGCAAACATATCCATCTTGATTTAGGGTAAGCCAAAATCAGTGGTTCTCAATTCTGGCCCTGGCGCAGATTCAGATCATCAGTTCATTAGGAAAGAGCTCCACAAACTGAGTGTTCCAAATTGGAGAGACATACAAAATAGCTTACATTTTAATTGGCTATTTTAATTTTAAATTATTATTTTAAAGGGATAATTCATTAGGATGTTAAGGTCTTATATTTTTACTAACTGTTATATTAAACACTGGTCTATGCAGCACAAACTTTGTACTTATTCTGTATGATGTATTATAATCTTGGATATGTATTATATATAAGAGAATGTTTCAATGCTGTTGCAATCTGTAGCTGTTTATTGTTGTATACCATTTCAGATGGATTATGATGGATTATCAAATTCTCAACAGATACGAAAAGGGTTTTGTCTAAATCCTGGCAACACTTCAACACACAATCCATACAATTTGATTTATTTAAATAAAAAGTACAGTCTGACATTTAATGTATTATTTCCAATCAAAAATCAAGTACATTAGTGTGGAATACACTAAAAAAAATTATATATAGAACATAGATACTCAGATACTCAAATGGCAGCAAAGGGGTTAACTGAGAAAGCTGACCTCAGAATTTGGGGGTTGGTAAATTTAAAGTTACAGAGAGATTATTTGTACCACCCATCTAGGATTTATTAATAAATATGAAATAACGTTTTCAGATGATCAACACTGGTAGAACTCATCTGTCATATGCGATCATATATGATAGATCAATTTTATATCACATACAATTGTTTATTAAAGCAAGCAGAACACTGGTCTGTAAGAAGGCTTTCCCAGAAATTATTTGCCAGATGGTCTGTCCATGTTGATATTCATGTTTAGCATTTAAGTGTCAGGTTATCTCAGTGAACATCTATTATTCACATTTCAAAAAGAATCATGAGTGCAAAAAGAATCAAATTAAAGTATGTATTGCATACATGGTCGCATGTACTGTATATGATAACTGCACGTAGATTTCCAACCTCTGTAATATCACACCAAATACATTACACGTTTTCAACATTCCATGTTTCATCAACCATATTTTCACTGAAGAGTAAAAAACGAATGTTTTTTTATTTTTAATCAGCAACCAATGTGGACTAAATTACGCCATGCTACATTTAAATTTAGACCTAACACAGACAAATTGTCATTGTAAAAATGGCTTTGAAGTGGCATCATCAGCAAATCCTTTTTTTCCCTCTATGCACTTTAGAGCAGCCTTTACCAGATGCAAACACTTCAGTTAGGTGTTTGGGCCTATGCAGTCCTGTCCATTGTTTTTTTTTTGTTTAATGCATCCATTTTTTAATACAACTGACATGAATGGGACACAGACACACACTCAAACATTGTTCTCTGTATGCTGATTTTTTGTTTCTTTTCTTTTCTTTCTTTTTTGTAGTAACAGATGTCTGTATCAACAGTAACAATGAATTACAGTAAAACACACGCAAAAAAACTTAAGTTAACTGTAAAGACAGTAAAACTGTCTTAACTGTAAAGACAAAGCAGTTAAAACAGGCTAAGCAAAGACAGACGAGGCAGGTTTTTTTTTTATTTGTTAAAAATAATTGCATTTGTTTTGCATATACTCAAAATGGCAAACAATGTTCAGCCTCAATTTCCAAGGTGGACCTATTGCATGATGTAGCATTATTATTATTATTATTTGAAAATATACCTTATTTGAGTTACTTGTAAAAATTATTTTCTATAGAAGTTTTATAGTGTTTTCCATTGTTTATGCAAAAAAACAGAAATAAGTCCATTTGAACCGTTTTGTGTCTCAGAGAAACAGTTCTTGCTTTCTTTGAGATAGAGCTGGACTGTCAATCAGAGACCTGTCATTCAGTCTTGATATGTTCTTCTTTCTATACGGAAATTGCACATTCTGTATCTACATATATTTTCACTACAATTCTGTACATATAATTCATGCTGACACATGGTAACAACAAGGAGAAAAAAATACAATGTATTAAATGTTTCTCAGCACACATTCCTGTATATACACGTCACTACACCTCTCTACAAGGTCAGATTTGATTTTTAAACAAAATAGAATTGTATAGAATTTTGCCCAAAGAGCTGTGCATCAGACAATTTGTATGTATCCTGTAAATCTCAAACATTAAGAAGCCAAACTGAAAATGTAAATTATAATGTAGTATGCTATTTAAATGTACATTTAGTTAATAGTCTATTTATATATAAAAGCACATTTCCTTAGATAAGAGCACATACCTTTCAACGAAACAGATGTAAACACAAACTGATACATATTTTCTTTCCATTTTTTGTAAACCTTTTATATATTGAAATAAAATATCTTAGCGTAGCGTTTTTGTGTATCCTTTTTTCAATTCCGTCGGGCTTTATCTATCGTTCAGAATAAATGGGTTCGAGTAAAGCTGATCCAAACTCTTCCTTTTCCCGATTTTCTTCATTGTTACCGATGTGTTCAGAAATCCGCCTTGTGACTGCTTCATGTTTATCTGTTCCAGATCTGAAGGTATCGCACATCAAATTTGAATCCTTCAACATATCGAACATTTCTTTCTCTACTTCTCGCGTTCTCCGAGTGTAGCTCCAGGGCCATAGAGGGTCCGCCTTTATGCGCGCCTTGAAACTGTTCCTTCTTATCGGTTTTCATCATCTAACCTGGGACGCCTTGAAACCGCAGATCCAGTTATTTCTTTCTTTTTTTTCAGATAGCCCAACGCGGACTGGCGAGCAGCCAATCAGAGTCTTGTTTACACTCGGTGAGTGACAATACGTTGGCAACGTGCCAACCAATCAAATCCTCCTCCAAATGGAGCCTTTTTTAAAAGCTTGTTCATAAACCCACACACGGGCTGTTAGCTTTAAATAAACTAATGCAAACTATAACATTCAGTGCAGTGCATTTATATGTATATATGGATCTGTCGCGTACTTATACATCGATTTTTGAAGGCTCTATAGTGTTTACTCTTAATACAGTGTTTGTTTTCATTAGTCACATATATTGTTTGATGGCTTATTCTTAAAGAAAATACATCTCATACATACCTGTTTGACGTTGTTTAAGACAGCGGCTACACAGTAACTGGCTCGAGGTCGGAATCCTGTGCTCGTTTGCAAAGGAATATTTAAGACATTGTAACCAGTCTTTAGTATTTTGCTTGAATTTGCCGCTCGCCTCATTGCTCTCGCTGTCCACGTCGGATTCCTATTGGTTACTGATTTCGACCAATCAGAACGTGGAGTGACCCCAGGCGAGCGACGCCAGCTCATTATCCTTCGTGAATCTGACCAATGAGCGGGTGTGTTTACTCTTCCGGAGTTGAGAGGCACGATCGGCGCCGGACAAGAGAACTCGCGACTTCAGTGGCCTATAGACGCCCGAGACCGGCGAGCGACAACTGCTTCAATCGTATGAGGGGAACTAGGACCGAACCACTGAAATATGCTTTTTAAAATAAGTGACATCATTGCTCTGCATATTTTTCTTGATTTCTAATTAAAATTATTTATTGTTATGCAAGGATATAACATACCAGTAAGTAATTCATATTTATTTTTTATGTCATGGTTGTGTCTTCAAAGACCTTCAAAGAAATAAAGAAAATAATGTTAACTACTGAAACAGCACAAACAATTATGATTCAGCATCCAAAAGGGAAATGGAAAACCTATAAATGTAAAATAATTAATAAATATACGCACTTAATCACCGTGCTACAGGCCGCACTTCATTTAAAGATTCTAATTTAATGCATTTGTTTAATATGTAATTTCGTGAAATTAATATTTCTCAGTTAAATTCTTGTATGGCCTTGTTAAGTTTGCAACTCAACTTACAAGTGATATTTTCATGAATTCTGTAATCACGCACATTGTTTAAAATACCATCTGTATTAATATAGTTTTTGCGCTTTTCTGCTCAATATTTCTACAAATGAATTATTTTTTTATTGTTACATTTGAAATATTTTCTCTAAAGATATTGCATAGCAGTACCTGATTTGAAACATGACAAGGAACAAATAAAAATTAAACGTGCATCATCCAAATTTCCAGTTGTCCTTTTATTATCAGATTCAGATCGGTGTTTTTCTTCGCTGATCAATGCTTATCTGTAATGATCAATTCTGATTTATTTCGGATCGGCATGAGAGAGGCTCGTTTCACTGCTTGTGTCCGGGCAGCGCGTTCTCCCAGCCGAATAACACTACCGACAGACGAGCTATAAAAATAATGTGAATGTCTTTGTGAGTTTCTGTCTTCGATGAACACAAGATACCCAGTACAGTTATGCTTTTTGCTCACTTTGACATAGAAAGACAAGGTTTTCTGGCATTCTGCTTTGTGCATTGTCACGCACGAGACAAAAACAACTTCTATTTGCGTCAGGATTATATTTAATAACATTCACGATTCGGCTGTCGATACAAAGCATTTAAGTATACAACTGCATGCAAAGGCCAAGTTTAAAACAAATCATGCAGTGTGTGATTGAATGTTGTGTGCTCGAAATGGACGGCTGTTGTGGAGTGTTGGAGCTGCACGGTAATGGCTGACGGAGACAAAAGCTGCTGGCTGAAAGGCCACCTTGGTTTGTATGCATGGCCTGCATCAGCGGAAATCACTGAATTTATTTCATTTGTATCTTTTCTGAAAAAGCTGTAATTGATAGTAGTCTGCGCATTTCAATTAAGGAACCCACTTAAATAATTAATTTATTGTGTGACATTGTGCAATTTTCTTCAAATCTAGTCTACAAGAAAGAGAGAGAGAGCACAAAAGGCTTGTTGAAGGGAACAGATAAAACAAACGAATATTAGTAGGCTGGAACTCGACACTAGATATTGTGTGTTATGTTCTGTTAGATTTAATTGCTCCGCATAGAAGCTAAAACAGGTCAACCAGATGAAAGGAAATTGCAGTTGTTTACATGCGCGCGCACACACACACACACACACACACACACACGTCTTTCAGTGCATTCTGCTAAAAACCAAAAAGGACTTTCAATCAAAAATTGATTTCTGTTAGCAAATGGTATTAACAGTTTATGTTGTTGCTTTTTATCATAATAGTTTGATATGTATTGCTATTAAAAGTGAACCGATGTCATGTTTATTCAAAGTGCATGTATCTCACGATATGTAAAACAAAATGGACATGATCTAAAATATGATATATAAAATATCACAATTATTTTTCATATTAATTCATGCATCTAATCAATGTCATCGTTTTCCTTTTTCATTCACGCCATGCACGTCTTAAAAACTATGTGATTTATTTAGTCAGATTTCAGAAATGTGTAAATGATGTCTAACAATAAAAACAATCAACACACGGGGCTGAAGTCGACATTCATAGTCTGCAAACAATAGCACTTGTCATGCTCAAGTGTTCGCATGTCGTTTGTTTGCCATCATATGTGTGCATGCTTGCAATTATAAAACACGAAGATCTCAATTTAAAACATAATTTTTCTCTGTCCTGGAAAAGGTGTGTATCTTTATCACGCATCCATACACTAAGGATCGGTCTCTATCAGGCCTATTAAATCACTGCCATCTATGGACTTTTCACATCTCTTTCACATGATTTCAATGGACGCCTAAAAAAACAATGCAGCTGTTCTCTAAGTGAATGCACTACATCAAATGTAGGTCTCAATTTATATTTACTAATACTGAGTGCATGAAGCAGATGCATGTCAGCTGCAATGGTGTGCCACACCGAGATTATAACGTTTACTCTTTCTTTCTTTGTAGAAAAGATGATTGAGGACTTCAACCTGAGCAGGAGATGCGCGCTTTCCACTGAAGCAAACGCATACGGATTACAGTACATAGGTTTCATCTGATTTCCGCTTGATTTTGGATTATATCGGCTGTTTTCTTTGGAATGGAGGGTCGTGATTTCTCCGCTCCAGCACATCTCCTCTCAGAGCGGGCCTCTCTAGTGCATCGCGCCGCCTCTCGCATCTCCTCCTCCGGCCACGGCTCTGTGCAACATGCGCCTCATTTTCCACCCGGGAAATATTATCCATCTCACTTACCGATGGCGGCGCATTCAGGTTTGTTGCGTTTTCTCTGATTCGCTGGCATTTCTGTGGAAGCTCAACAAAGAGTTTACACACTATTTCAGAGAATAGTCAATGTTCATGTTTATATCAGATCTGTATTTGATTAGGCTATTGCTTATTTATGTTTGAAAAACCTATAATGTCACATCAAAGAATCCACATAGCGATTCAAGAACCATTTACACCCAAATCTGGTTACAGAATGTTTATTATATATTTGTATTATTATTTATATTTAGCTTATTTTAGGTGCTACAAAGAACCAACGTAGGTAGGTAGATAGATAGATAGATAGATAGATAGATAGATAAGCCTATATTACCTTTTTTTGTTTGTTATGCTCGTATCCTTGCTGATTAAGTCCAGACTTAAGACTTAGAATCCTTAAATGTGATTTTGAAAAAATATGAGATGAGCACGTATCGGTTTACTATGAATTGTGACAGGCAACGGTTATATATAGCTAACAGCTCATGTTTTCTGTAAGGTATGTGTATAAATTGCCCTTCAAATTACGATTTAAGAACATATTAAAACAATGAACGTTTTGAATACCAGCATGCACGTGATATGTTTTAAATACAGCCTATTAATTGTTGTTGTGCATTTGTAGATATTTATTATTTGAGTATTACCAATGGTATATTTTAATATTTAAAGTTAACAGCCTAAATTAGAGCTTTCCGATTATTTTATCAATACAGTATTGCAGTGTTAGGCATGAGCAATTCGATTTAGTCCAATGCAATTTCCTTAATACTTTACACCATTCTTAAAGAAAGATCCACATGATCCATTTTACATTGTTCATCAATAAGGCCACACTTAGGTAATTCACCATCCATAGACAATAATAAATCTAAATCAGTTACATGAAGAGCATACTTGTTTTGCACTACTGAGGCCTTACTGTTCCAAGTCACATAGCCTTTCATTTAGGCTATGTGACCTGTTAGGCATGAGCAATTCGATTTAGTCCGATGCAATTTCCTTAATACTTTACACCATTCTTAAAGAAAGATCCACATGATCCATTTTACATTGTTCATCAATAAGGCCATACTTAGGTAATTCACCATCCATAGACAATAATAAATCTAAATCAGTTACATGAAGAGCATACTTGTTTTGCACTACTGAGGCCTTACTGTTCCAAGTCACATAGCCTTTCATTTAGGCTATGTGACCTATAAATGCAAATGTCTTGCATTTAGATGCTTTTGGGAACAAACAGATTCAAAGATTATGATTTTATAATTATTTAGAATAATTATTAGGCTATAGATTTAGCCTGCTAAAAAAAAGTGCTGATACCTGTCTTGTTACCTCTGAATCAAATATATGAGAAATATCTACAATAAGGCATTGTTTCAGAAGTGTCCATACACTCATGTACACTTAAATTTATTGTGGTAGATGTGTCCATTTGGTCTTGGGTAATGAGTATTTAGGCTAATGTTTGCTAAAGGGTGCGGGTGTGCTGTTAACCGGATATGACAATGTTTTGGTCGTACACTCACAGCTTGTGCCATCATGCAGCCGTGCCCTTAACTGTCATCACTGTTCAATGATTGAGACAGGTGAGGTATTGTATCTAGAGATAAAGTTCGCAGAGCTCAGAGTTTTATAGCTTTGTCTGGAACATTACCGTCTCAACCATGTCTCCTGCTTGATTCATGTGGTGACATTCAACCTGTGTGTTATTATCACACCACCACTGCTACACCTTCATTCTAGAAGAGGATGACGGAGGGCAATTTTGCATTGTCTAAGGTTGATGAAAAGCACAGGATTTTACACTTGTTTGTATCTAGCAGGACAAGTAAAAGAGGATGCACATTAGTGATAGAATGATATATATTTGAGATTTTGAAATCATCGGCTGACAACTGTGCTGTTTTACAGTGGACATTTTTCTCTTTTCATATTTTCTGATTAAATATTATATAATATATGTGTATAAAATATGTAAAGGCATCAGCCAATAAAGGCAAAACTTGTAATTTCTGTGTCCTGAGCATTCCTCCTGTCTGCCATTTGGGGGACAAACAGATACCAGTTGAGCTGATTGGGACGCCCAAACAATGCAATGCTTTGATAGATTAACAGTGTAATCAACCTATTATTGTGCAGAGTGTGCATATTATTGTGCAAAAAGTATTTTAACCAAATATTAAATGCCTAAAAAAAAATCCCAAAGTAGTCTGCCGCTAATGTATATGTAACTAAACAAATACCATTATTTATTTAATTAGAGATAAGCTAAGAAAAGCATGATGTTCATGCAAACCAAGCTGGATGGACACCAAACCATTTTTTTTCTCGTTAAGCGAACGGACCGGTCAATAGCATCCCACAGGCGTAAAGGGGGTGTAGCTGCGTTAGTGGATTCATTCTATCCCTCCAGGGACTGCCTCCCTCACGGCCTCACATGAATTCTTTACAAAGAACATGAATATTTCAGGGAATTGATGTACAAATGCATTCAGATGCAGGTTGGGATCCAGGCTCAGTGAAAGACCTTCTGTGGTGTCTTTCAGTGGCTTTATTATTCAGCTGCTATTGGACTTGGAGGCTTGTAGAGACAGAGGCTGCTGTCGCAACGCTCTCTTGGCTTTGAAACAACGATGTTCCTCAAAGACTCATGAAATGTGGCCTCGTTTCGGAGAAAGCTCTCAATTTCACTTATCCTCTCTCAGTTATTTCGGTTGTTCCTTTTGGTTTGATGCTTATGCTGGGATTGAAGTTGCACTTTTGTGCTCATCTGTGGGCAATTTTTGTGGTATAGCACCTTACCTGTTACAGGAGAAGACATCAAATTAATCTCAATTGAGCATTAAAAACGTGACATTGTCATGGTTTCTTCTTTGGAATCCTGTGCATTTGGAAGTGAGATGTTCCTGATTATAACTGCTATAAGTTTTACTATTGTGCATTCTTAGGGTTATGGATTTGAATTGTCATAGACCTGCATTAAAGGAGAGGCCATATCTGGAGACCATAGAATATCATACAGACTTAATGTATCACGCTTAAAAAAAAGTTCCAAAAGGGGGTTTCCAAAGTGATGCCATTAAAGAACCATTTCGGGTTCCGCAAAGAACTTTCAGTGAACATTTCTTAAAAGAACCATTTTTTCTTAGTGTGAAAAACATTTTAATAATCTAAAGAATCTTATTCCACTATAAAGAGCCTTTTTGTGCAATGGAAAGATTCCATGGATGTTACAGGTTCTTCATGGAACCATCAATGCCAATAAAGAACTGTTATTGTCTTGAGCCAACAAGTGAACAACATAGCAACTCACTTAAAAAAAAAAAGAAAATCTAAAAAATCTAGCTATTTCAACTCTTTATGTGGCTTAATTTTAACTATTTGAACACCATCATGACTGGTTTGTGGAGTTGTTTCACAGATACTTTCTAGAAAAATTATCATGTGTAAGCATATTGTTATTGAGACTTGATGTTGCATTAAAGGGGTCATATGATGTGATTTCAATTGTTCTTTTCTCTTTGGAGTGTTACAAGCTCTTGGTGCATAAAGAAGATCTGTAAAGTTGCAAAGACTAAAGTCTCAAATCCAAAGAGATATTCTTTATAAAATTTGACTTGTCCACGCCCTCCTAATGGTTGCCGCACGCCCGCCGGCGCCGTTCTCAAGGCCGCCGGCCTCCGCTCACTCAAGCCCACCGCGTGTGACGCATTTTATGGAAGACTGTTTCCTGAACCTGCAGAGTAGCATACAATGGGTCTGTGCTCAAAGGCTGTTTTGGAGGGGCAGAACGTCCCTGTCTGTCCCCTCATTCTTATATCCTGTCTGGATATCCCAGCAACCCTGCTCTGTTTACAGGTTAATCCTGCTGACTGCTGCTTACCCTTGTGTTTTACTTTCCAGAGGGGAATAAATAACTGTACTGAGAGATTTTATTAAAGGTCTCAGAAGAGGGGGTATGGGGATGTAAAGGCAGGCACAGGTGTTTAGTGGTGTTATGAAAGCATTTCTGGTGTTTACGGCTGACCTGATGAAGGGGTTTGTTGGGAGATAAGAGGTTGGCAAGCCATAAAGTCTCTCTCACTTCCAAAACAATCTGAGATAGCAGTTTTAGGGCCCACATCAAGGGCTCCACTGATATTGTTAGAAACGGTTTCTATTCTTATCCTGCATGCTTTAAAAAACATGAAATCAAAATGTGCCCTTTTTACGTAATACACTTACCTGCTCTCTGTGTGAACAATTCATTAGTGCACATTAATAAAAAAAGGGTTGTCTTCATATTAATCTTTCATCAGAATATAAAATAACTTGCTCCGTCTCTACAATAACCCTCCTCTCCAAACACTGTGCTTCAAATCTGCGATATAACAAACTTTTCACAATCAAATCATGTGGTGCACAAGTGTTTTGATGTTTTGTGTGTGTGTATTTGTTAAGGACATGACTAGAGAGCAGATTAGATAGAGATTCTCATGGCTCTTCTATTGAAAACCCAACCTAGCTGAAACCAGCACCCCGACTTAAGGCCTGTTCACACCAAGGACGATAACTATACATTTTTAATAATTATTCTAATTCTATGAGAATTGGGAAGTCTACGCCACAACGATAGCAATATCGTTCCTCTGTGTTGTTATCGTTGGAAGCAGTTTCAGCTGATGGACAATAAAAACATCAGCCAATCAGAATCCAACAGACTTTAAAGAGCATCATGTGAAGCAGCAGATGACAAAACTATCGTTATTGTTATAGTTATAGTTATCTTTAACATTATCATTCTTGGCGTGAACAGGCCTTTACTCTATCCCTTTTACCACAAACTGGTCCAAGATGTCCAAACTGGTTTAACCTCTTTCAACAATTTGAATGAAATATGTATGTCTGTAGCATTACATCAGATAAGCTGCATAACTATGTGTTTGTGGATCATTTTGTGCTTAATTTATTGACCTGATTAACAGCTTTGCTGGGGCAGAATTAGCTGTTGGGTTTTCTGATTGGTCAGTGTGTGTGTGTGTGTGTGTGTGTGTTTGTGTATGTGTGTACTATTAGCAATAGTTTAGGGATTATCCCCAGAAGTAAGCTAAATTGGATAAAACTTCACTTGGGGACATCCGGGGACATTTTTGTTCGTAAAAACAATTCATAAATGAAATAAACTGCCTGATGCCTTTTAATGCAAAACATTTTCTTTTAGGGGTCAAATCTGGTCTATAGTAATTACAATTGACTTTATAGAAAAAACAACAGCAGTCTATATCCTCATTTCCATAGCTGTGTAAACGTGTGTGTGTGTTTTACTTACTTAGCTAATTTGCCAAAACGCCCCTTTGATGACATTTTGGGACATTATCATTTGAAAAATACTAAAAATAATAATACAATAGGACTATACACTCTAAAAAAATCTGTAAAAATAGGGCACAGTGTGCTGTATTATCATATTTAGTTTGTTCATATTTAGTATATTTAGCTTGGCACTGTGCCACACAGCCGTGGCGTCCCCTCACGCTGCAGGTCAGGCGGGCACTGCAACCCTACACAAAGAAGACAATCTGGGCAGGCAATCCTTCCCGTATCACATAACCCATATCACATTTTCATACCCTGCCACGTATTTTACACTTCAGCAGAGGAAGCTCACACTTCCCTTAACCTACAGCAGCTTTCAAAGAATAAGCCATTAAACAAGACAAGCAAAAAAGATGTTTAGTCGACCTGCAGGTGAAAGGAACCGTCTCTTTCTCCCTCCGTCTGTCTTCCTCTCATCAGGCGGCCTCGGGCCAACCGCCGCATGTGGTTGTGCTGCATGTGACAGCTGTTAGACATTATTAATGGCTCAAGCAGAAAATCCAGATTATTTGTTTTTAATTTCAATTTTATTATTGTAATCTTTCAGAGAAAAGAGCAGAGAAAAGCATGTTGTGTTTTGGATGGAGGTGGATTATGGGTCTGTGTGTTGAGGGGTGCTTACTGACCTCAATCATGTGTCTGCCTCATGATGAATCATATTCATCACAATAATGTCCCATTAGTTAACTATAGTTGTTGCATGAACTAACAATGACCAAGCCATTTGTTACAGTAGTAATCTTTGTTGATGCTAGGAATAAAAATGCAACAGTTCATTTGCTCACGTTAGCTCAGGTCCATTAATTAATATTAACTTAAAATTTTGCTGATGTATTAGAAAATGTTGAAATTACCATTAACTAAGATTAATAAATGCTTTAGAAGTATTTTTAATTCATGTTAACTAATTTAGTTAAGTAATGTTAACAAATACAACCTTATTGTAAAGTGTTACCATTATGGTATTTATGGTATTTTAAAACAGAAACAGTTTATTATAAACTTTATATCTTACACAAAGTAAAACTAACAAGTCTGCTATTTGGTCAGTGGTTGTGGTTATGTTTATCCGTTGATGCCCGAATAAATCTCAAAATGGCCAAATATTGGCCAGGCCAATATACTGATCTACCAGGGGTGTATTCCAGAAAGTGGGATTTGTTGGAAACTCAGAGTTTGTTAACACCAGAAAAGGGAAACGCAGTGTTTTCGGTTCCAATAAAAGACAAAACTAAACCTTTCGGTAAGTTACCATAGTAACTTACTCTGTGAACCTAACCTGGTCGGGAGCAGGTTTTCTTCAGTAAACCCAGAGTTTCTTTCGGTCTCCTCTCCCTTTTTATAGCGTAAGCGATGTTTAAATAATTCATTCATTCATTCATGCGGCAAAAATGCTTTTATTGCTGAGATGTTTGCCTTATTTCAAGTACAAATATCTAAAAATTCTTAAATCAAGATGCATTTTCTATATAAAAAACTAAAATACAACATTTAGTCTTGTTTCCTGGGGGAAACAAGTGAAATTATCTGCCACTGGGGTAAGAAAAATAATCTTAATGCAAATGGAAACAAGATTTTTTTTTATTTTTTATTTTTCTCACCGCACCACTTTCATTTTCATCATGCAGACACTGTAAATGTGACAAAAATGGCATGTCTTTTTACACGGGATCCTGTAGATGAGGAGGCTGCATTAATTCGTGGGGAGTCACATTTACATCAGGAGTGGAATTTATTTTACTTTATTTTATTTTGCCATATCCACATGCATAGCCTATTTATTTGAGCGGTACCACTTTTAAATGACGTTCACTTGATAACATCTTGCTGTGACCTCTGGAAGTAACCTAATAATTAGAATTTCCTTTAGGATTTCCAGTGTGGTTGGATGCATTGATGACACGCATATTCCTAACATTGCGCCTTACGAAAATGAAACTAATTACTGAATTGAATGGAAGGATTCCAGATGGATGGGTAGTGCGAGATAGGCTATATGCCGTAACCACCACCACAGCTGTTAAATAACACAAATTATTCACAATTAATTTTGTGAAAAATTAATTTTAAATTAATAAATTAATTTAATTATGTTTTTCATGTTTATTTATTTTTTTGCCTGTGGGATAGCCTACCATGAAAATGAAGATTAGTTCAATAGCTTACCGTTCTGCCAGTTTTCACCTCTGATATTATAACAGTGATTAAGAATTAAAGTTACGTATTGCGTAGTATGCGGAAGTCTTTTTTTTTCGGGTGCTGTTGCCATGGTGAATCATAATTTCGAAGCTCCATTGATCATGGCTTTCCATAGTCGTGGTGCACGCGCTAAACTCGGAGTCAACATACTCAGAGTGGATTGAACTAACACAATTCAGCTGTTCTGAAACCGAAAACTCAAGAGTTTCCCATCTCAGGGTAAGTCAACTCAGAGTTCAAGTTTTAACTCAGAGTTTGTTGAACCTCCTTTCTGGAATACACCCCTGATCTACCAAAAATATAAACTTTCAAGAATTGTTCCAGGGTCATTGCAAGTTAGCCTCTACAGACATCAGTTATAAGAGCAGGGGCGTTTCCTCCTAGGAGGCAGTGTCTTCTCAAAATATTGGGTATGAAAAAAAAAAAAAATCAAACAATGCCAATATTACAAAATATAACATTAAAAAGTGTATAAATCACTCGTTTTTCCAAAGAAACTCTGTCCACTGCGACACCAGCAGGTAAAGTTTGCGTCGAGTCCACGTCTCTCTCGCCTCCCCTGAGCCCATTGAGTTTTAATAGACCCCCTAAGCGTGTGGTGACTTTGCTGGGCGGTAATTGAGAATGAATGGGGGAAAGTCACATGAGAGGAGGCAAAGCCTCCATCGTGATATGATTGGATATGACTGGTTCGTCTGTGATTGGTTCATGTGATAAATCCCACCTCTTGTGTTCATGCGCGTTCCGCTTTCGCGGATCGGTCTGAATTAACAATACAATGGCATTAATGGGACGTAAGTAAACAACTCACACACTTAGATTTAACCACTTTGTTACGTCAAAATAAGACTTAAAATGGCCTGTAAACATGATCTGTGGGAGTTTTTAGTGAGTAATCAGCTTGGTGAAATTTAAAGTAGGCTAAATCTCCATGTCTGTGACCAATATTTACTGAGATTTGATGACTGATGATCTGAAAAATGATAGTGAAAAGAGAACTATTAAAAAGAATGGCTGAATATAAGTTCACCAATAAAATATATTGAATGAAGTGTATTGTTACTGCCTTAAGTTATTAAGGAATAAATGTAAAATGCTTAAATGCACTTGATGAGATTCATACTTGGCTTTAATAAATAGAATATTGATTACATTGTTAATGTAAAAAAAAAATAGAATTGTGTTTTTTTTTCTTTTCTGATAATGTAATATTTATTTAACCAGAAAATGTAACTAGGAGATGAATGTACATTTGATAAAAAAAAAAAAAAAAGAAAACTTACATCTTTGCCTCCTCATTTCAGAACACCACGGCACACCACTGAGAGGTAGATTACCTCAAAATAAATAAGTAAATAAAAATAAAAATATAAGTAAATAAATAAATAAAATAAAAATAAATAATACATATTTTGACTCAACCCTTAGTTTGTACAAGCAAACAAAAATGTCTTGACAGGTGTACGCAGCACAACCTATATTGTCCCATTGAATTTTGTATTTTTAATTTGTAAAGTATTTGTATGTGAATGAGATAGAATGAGAATTTGCCTGTCACTAATTGGTTGTGTTTCATCAGAGCGACAGACTTCACTGATACTCTGTACTGAGTAAGAGTTGTGCCATTAAATATACATGCTGCATTCTTTTCAAGGATGTGTCGGCCCTTTTGTGCAAAAACAAAGATTAGCATCAGAAAATCCAATTTAATCAGTCTCAAGGGAGGCTGAACGCAGCTGCCTGTGTCTCAAATTCACAGCGACTTGTTGCATTCAGAGTGAGTTTGAAAAAAAAAAATAAGTTTTTGTAGTTTTTGCATTTAAGATAAAAATCTGGCTCAAAGCTTTTTAAAACAAGGACCCTAAATTTGTGGAATTCTTATAATCATATTGACAAATAATTTTATACTAAATCGCCTGAGATTAATACTGATGAGTAAAGAAAGAATAATCATGTAAATACAATTGTTGTATAATGCATTAATGACCAGAATGCTTGTGTAAAACTGTCGATTTACTGTACATTGTTGTAAATCATCTGTATCCATTTATGAATGCAGAAAATTGCATGCTGTACATAGTATACATACTGTATACTACAGAAATAGTAACAGTAGTATGGTAATATGGATAGCCTTTGTCCTCAGTATCTCCTATAGTGCACACTTTGACCACTAGGGTACACTGCCTCCTCTTTCTCTCTCTCTCTCTAGCTCTGATCAGTAAGTTTTGTTCTGTCAGATGTGAGGTTAAAATGACAGCACAGTGTCGTTCTGTTTATAAAGAAAAGAATGTGGGCAAATCTGAAATAAAGCCTTATTTACGTGTGTGGTGGCCTTCCTTGTGCGGGGAATTACAGTCGACGCGTGTTCCGTTCACTTCATTATTTATTGGAATAACAATAAGACGACATCAAAGTTGAAGACGGAGATCAACACCGCTCCCAAACACGGTCTCAAAACTGTGTCCCTTTCCCCATAGGCCACACCCCTACCTCATCACTGCCTGACTAAAACACAGATCTCATGGGTACATTCATGTGGTACAGCCCACCTCATTATCTTATTAGGGGAAAACAATAAACATTATACAATATATAATACATATAAATGCATAAACAAATAATGTGAAACAATAACTCACAGGCTCATACAACGTGTTTGTATTCACTAATATTTTTTTTATTTCTATTCTGAAAACCTTTAGACAGAACCAATTACTGGAGCAAAGGTGAGCATGACTATTTCTGTTCATAGTAATGATTTGAACAAACCCCAAACACTAAGCATTAACTTTGGTGTTTTATTTGTCATGCTACAGCCTTTTGAGGAGAAGTGTTCTGTTACTTTTCTAACCATTCGGGTTTATGATTTTCACCTGGCTGATGATAAAATGTGGCAAAGAACCTGATAATAAATCTTCTAGACTTTCATGGAAGGATCCCTATCTAGAGACCAGAATATCACAGACACTTAAGGACTCTTTTGACACGGCCAGTAAAAGATTATCTAGAAACCACCCACAGCACTACTGTGGCACTGAATTTTGGATACAGATCATTTCAAAGCAGCTTCACATTAACAAACAGGAAAATAATAGGCTTGCCGCGATAGACGGTGCTGACGGTGATACCGGTGTTAAGCCGCAACACCGGTTATGTCACTTGCCCACCACGGCACCGACCCCCACCGTCGTTTTGATTTTTTATAGTAATAAAAATAATTTCGTTTAGTTAATTCAGTAAAAGAACAGACACTACAATTAAAAACTGAACGTGGCTGCTCAATGCAGCGTGCCGAACGACAGTCGCATCACAGATCAGATTTCATTTATCCAGTGAAGGAGAGTGGGTCGAGCTGACTGACAAGAAGAGTGAGGTGAGACAGACAAGACGATCGCGGATGATTTAGTAGCCCCAGCCCCCACGGTGAAACCGGTATTACCGATGTTGTCACACGTCGATTAACCGGTGGGAAAATTTCCTCACTGTCACATCCCTAGAAAATAACATTGTTAATGTTGTAAAATTCATCAATTATGAAACAAGTTTCATTCGGTTATAAGCAGCCCTACAGTAGACAACAGTGACATTATTCAGCTCAAGCCAGTTTAATGTTGATTTATTTCAAAGTTAAAATTTTGTTCTCATCCCATAGTGTCAGTGCAGTTAAATTGTTAATATTACTCAATATTAATTGTCTTTAAACCCCTCCAGTGTAATCCACTCATATTTCCTTCCCGAAATATAAGAATCTAGTAAGATTTCTACTGGAAATTTGAAACAGTGGTTTAGTTTGAGACTCTGAGCCTCTAGGATGTGTTTGAAAAGCACATCGTTTAGTGTGGAGATGGTTAAAGAGGTTAGTGCGAGGGATTAGAATTGTATAACATCTATCTAATATTAAAGAGACAGCTGCGGTGCAGGAGTTAATCCCGTGCTATGGGGCAGGAGTGCTGATGATTCGTCTCTGGAGGCCGTGGGGAGATCTAGGCTGGATTTATGGCTCTGAGGGTGTATCGTGGCGGGAGCGGCCCGCGCCAGGCCTGTCTGGACCGATCAACAACCCCCCAACCTCTCCACCCCTAACTCACTGTGGCAGGTGTTTTCAGTAAACAGCTGCACGGGTCCAGGCACAGAGCCCACTGTACTCAAAGAGAGCCAGGTGTCAACACCTCCCTCTATCTCTCTGATTATTTTACATATTTTACAATATTGCCAAAACATCAATGCAGATTAAATACTACTACTAATACTACTAATAATAATACACAATAATGATTGCATAATAAAATATGAAAATAAATAAACGTAAAAAATAATCTCTCCATGATTATTTTACATATTTTACAATATTGTCAAAACACCAATGCAGATTTAATAATAAGAATAAAAATAGTAGTAGTAATAATAATAATAATAATACACAATAATGATTGCATAATAAAATATGAAAATAAAATATTATTAAAATGTAGATAAACAAAAAGTACAATTTTATTCAATTAAAAAATGGCAAATGCCCTATCATGTCAAGTGTTGCAGATATGATGTTTGTTGATATTGTTTTAGTAACTTGAAAACTTTTGGTTTACTGGAAACCAAGGCCTCAGCCATCATGGTCCATCCTTTTTATTTAAAGGAATATATTAATTAAAGGATTTAAATAGATTTATTAAAATAATAATAAAAACAGTAAAATGACTAGAATGTATTTTAAAGAAATCCATTTAAACTTTTTATAAACAATATTTTTATTGTAAAATATGAACACATTCACTCTTAATTGTATGCCCAAATGTGCCAAAAATGGCTCTGTTAAATTTTTAAAGAAAAATAATTTGTTTGCATCAATGGATATTACTGTTGGTTGTTTAAAATTTTTACTGTAAAACAGTTGTCGAATATTACATGTTAGGGTACTTATATTGTACCTTGCATTAAAAAGGAAGTGTTGTGCTGGAATTCAACTAAGGCAGGCAAGCCTAAAAATGTAACTTTTAAAACCTTCTGTCATCCTAAAAACAAACAGAGAGTGTAATGGAGTGCAGCAGAGCAGCATCAAGAATATCAAATAACGGGGCTGACAATTTGGCCAGATCTGATTACTGCAGGCGACTTGGCCCTTTCAGTGTCTGTAATGAGAGTTATGGCCCTGCTGGAAACTATAAATGTATATTTCTGACGCATGTAAAAAATATGTTGCTGAAATTTTTTTAAATGAATTAAGGTCCAGTGAAAATACTGTCAAGCAGGTATGAGCACTGACTCAGCCAGGCCAGCAGAGAAATCCTTGGCGTTGTTGAGCCCTGAAAATAAAGCAGTGTCTCTCCGGCTGAAGTGGCAGGTGAATTAATTGGTGCTGATGGTGTGTTAAGGGTGTGTTTCTGAGCGAGGTGTGAACTAAGTCTAATGAATAGTCTGTTGTGTAGCTCTGGTTAATGCTCGTGGATGGAGGTGAGGTTGAGTTGGGATTTGGGAATGGGGGGTGAGGGGTGCATCTGATACCCAAGCACAACGGCACACTGGGTAAAGGTGCTAGTGTGTTTCACTTCTTCTTAGTCTTTATTAGCCTGCATTCTTTCACTGCCATCTCTTTCCTCCCCAGGCGTCATTACTGTACAGTAATAATGGCGCTTTTATTCTTTCATCTTTTCACACGTTGCTGCCATTTTTCTCTGTCGTGCTCTGTAAAGCGGCCGATTGTCTCCCATTTTCTGGCTCTCAGTTAGAAGGACGATGTGAAAAGAGGAAAATGGGTGTCAAGCAAACAGCTGACTCTACACTTGGGTTATGTTTGAAATAGCATTCTAACATGCTAACATTAATATTGCTAGAGCATACAACTGTATGTATACTGCGCACAGTATGCAAATGTTCTGTATGGAACAGACGGATGACGTTTGCCAAAGCGTACAACCAGACACACTGTGCGAGAACTGTAACCCATAATGCAGAGTGAATTATTGTCAGGCGAGAACTGATACAGCTCTTCCTCGACTTTGTATTTGACTGCCAGGGGCCAGATCTGCAAAACATTCTTTAGAATAAAATAACGTAATAAAGTAACAGAGTAAATAGAATAAAATAAATTCTCAACTGCCATTTTCTTCTTATTTTATAACTGTAGAAAGTTACAAATATTTTGTATTACCAAAGAACATTAAAATATTTTATCTTTTGTCTTACCATTGTTCTTAGGACATGCATTCTTGAAAATAATGTTCTTAAAAGTCATCGTAAATAACTTCTTAAAGTTAGAATAACCTCCAACTTGTCATTAATCCCTAAAAGTAAGATATTCAATGAATGTATTGGGTTGTATCAAATTGTTGTAATTTAGCATTAATACACTAGCTGCTGTTGCATATAATACACTACTATTAGGGATGTGCACCATTACTCTGAAGTGACACCAATGATCAGTAATGTAAACAATATGTGAAGTGCACATTTTGTAGGATTAGAAAACAACTCTAGAAAAACATGTCAAATAGAGACCTCATTTTTAATTTTGTAATTGTCATGGCATAATCTGAGTGCTGGACTCCAGTCAAGCCAATAGCAACAAAAACATTGAGCACACATTTTCATTTTTAGACACACCAACCTCAGGTTTTCATTTTTAAGAAAACAGAAATCATAAAAAATGTGTGTGTGTATATATATATATATATATATATATATATATTATATTGTATACACACACACACACACACACACACTGCTGTTGGGATCAGTAAGATTTTTAATGTTGTTTACGAGTTTCGGTTTCTTATGCTCATCAAAGCTGCATTTATTTGATCAAAATACATAATAGTAATATTGTGAAATACTATTACAATTTATAATAACGGTCTTCTATTTTAATATACTTGAAATGTATTCCAGTGATGCAAAGCTGATTTTCTGCATCATTACTCCAGTCTTCAGTGTCACATGATCCTTCAGAAATCATTCTAATATGCTGGTTTATTATCAATGTTGGAAACAGTTGTGCTGCTTAATTTTTGTTTTTTTTGGAAACTGTGATACTTTTTTCAGGATTCTTTGAAAATTAAAAAGTAATAAAAAAAAAACGTGATAGTAAAGACTTATGTTGTTAGAAAATATTTCTATTTTAAATAAATGCTGTTCTTTTAAACTTTTTGAATGCTTAAGGAATCTTACAATTTATCTTAAAGGGGTCATATGATGCTATTTTAAAGATCATTATTTTGTGTAACAGAATATGTTGACATGCTTTAATGTTCAAAAAACACATTATTTTTCAAATACTGTACATTATTGTAGGTCCTCTATGCCCCGCCTCTCTCAAACACATTGTTTTCAACAAAGCCCCCTCCTTTGACAAGCGCAGTCTGCTCTGATTGGCCAGCTGACCCAGTGCATTGTGATTGGCCGAACACCTTATGCACCAAGAGCTTGTAACACTCCAAAGAGAAAGGAAAACTTGAAATCGCATCATATGACCCCTTTAAGAACTTCTTTCTAGAAAGCTTTCAATGAATCCAGTTCCTGAATTTACAATGTACATGAAATTTGATTAAAACGACTAAATTACTGTTTATTTCAGATGCCATCTGACAACAATGTAGCATTCTACTGTTTGAAACATTTATCACTGCATACTGCATACTGTTTTACTCCCTGTTTTTAAATAGTATTCAGTATACGGTGTTTACTGTGTGGTATTCTGTAAGTAGTCAGTTAGTATTCCTCTCCAAACATAAGCTTGGCTTTGGGAGGGACAGACACTTGCTTTCAGTCTGCTTGTGTTTGTGTGTTGCTTGGCTCTGAGTTGTGAGTTATGTATTAGTCGCAGGACAGCGGGCTGTTTCCTGTGAGATGGCGATAATTGCAGAGAAGTCAGGCTATAATTACAGGCTGTCTGATGCTCTGATGTGTCATCGTCTTTCTCTGGCGGTGTGTCAGTAGCTGCTCAAGTGGCTGAGAGCCTCTGGCCATTCCTTTGTAAAGATGGGTGTGTGTGTATCTATTTGCGTGTGTGTGTAATGTTTTGTTCCTTTACAGGCTGTTTCATTTCTTTACTTTTCAGCTTGTTTCATCTCTTCACTTTTCAGCCAGATCTTTGACTGAATGGTAAAAGGTCTGGTCCATATTACAGCTTATTCTGGCCAATTTAGACACAAAGATCTAAGTGACTGACATGGAAAACGAGCGATAAGTCACAGTTGGTTTTGTTTTTATTTGCAGTTTATGGGTGGATTTATCTGAGGTATAGGTATAGGCCGGTATTAGATTTTGACGGTATGATAACCTTAAGCAAAAATATCACGGTATCACGGTATTGTTGTTACAGCTCTAAAATGTGTTATTTTTAAATGACTGGGTTTAAAAAAAAATAACTTTTTTTCCACTGAACACAAACATATATTTTGTTTTTGAGCAATATACAGAATATTAGGAACAGTAGAATTTGTTTATTTTTTTATTTGTTTCCTAAAAAGAAGAAAAATAAAGACTGACATCTTTATTTAACCTAAATCTGCAATTACAGTTATTTCCAAAGCAGCACTGCGCTGAAACACTGCTTTAATGTGAGCTATACAGAGACGAGATGAAAAGAAAATACCACGTAAACTTTTCTGAAGACAGTCAGTTCCCCTCAGAAGCACATTCATATAAACCCCCAAATCAATATTGAGGATTTTCTTCGAATAGTTTGTGGCGTGCATCATGAAGAGTGAGTGATCTGCCGGCTACAGTATTTTTCTCTGTGCGTCAGCGTCTGTGGCCTGTGTTAACGGCCTTTTACAGACTTCATATTTTCACAAATGACATTTTGGAAAATGATTGCATTGCAACGCAGTTTGTGCAAGTCCAGAATAGAGACGAGTTGCAATAAGACAAAAAACGTCCGGTTGCCGATCGTGTAAGTTCCAGGGGAAGCTCCTTCAGTCATCATACACACACGTGACTGACCGCTCGCTCGCACCAACAGGAGGAGGGTCGTGTTACTCTCTACACTGCACTCAACCTGAGGGATTCCTACACTTTCAGTCTTTGAGGAGAACATGAAAAACAGCGCATACCGCAGGAACAATATAACGGAAAATATTAGTGTTTTTGAAACCGTGAAATTTTCAAATCGCGGTATACCTTGAAACCGGTTATCGGCCCATGCCTATATTACACAATAAAATACATTTAAATAATGATGCAGCAGTTTACGCAAACTATTTATAAGACTCTTTTAAACTGAAAATAGGTACAGACAACTTCATAGCAGAGTGTAGAGTTCTGAATATATAGAGTTAGTTTTCATTGCATCAAACTAGTAAAAAAAAAAGTTTGCCTATTAAAAAGTTACATTTCTTAAAATTAAGACGCTCAAAAATTGACATCATCATGGGAAGACAATTTCATTTTCGTAACTGCTTTTGCTGTGATCAACTTTTTAACTACCCAATTTATTGTCAGAAATAAGTAAAGTTAATAATGTTTAACAATAAGATGAAAAATAAGTGTATTTTTCTTTAATTTATTTACATCTGTATATTTTTATATATTATTTATATTTGATTATTTTATGCTTACTGCAGAAAAATAACAAAAACACATGAAATGTGTGTTTTAAATTGTATTTAAATAATTTTTTTGCAGCTGAAAAACCTTATATAATAGAAGTAAAAAAAATATTCAGCTTATATAATATTAAAGGGGTCATATGATGTTGCTAAAAAGAACATTATTTTGTGTATTTGGTGTAATGAAATGTGTTTATGCGGTTTAAGGTTAAAAAAACACATTATTTTCCACATACTGTACATTATTGTTTCTCCTCTATGCCCCGCCTTTCTGAAACGCGTCGATTTTTACAAAGCTCATCGGTCTGAAAAGCAAGGTGTGCTCTGATTGGCCAGCTATCCAGTGCGTTGTGATTGGCCGAATACCTCAAGCGTGTGACGGAAATGTTACGCCCCTCACCATATTGTGATGATGCCCTCTCAGGCCGGAGCGACGAGACAAAAACATGAAAACCCATTGTAAACGAGGCATTCGTTGCATCCAGTGGGGACATAATTATGGATTATAATGACTTATACTGTCTTTTGCCGCATAAACGTAAAACCATGTCTGCATTTGTGATCGGAGAAATGACAAAACAACAAGTGCTACTCTACACTGCCCAAAAAACTCACTTTAAATATA
>NW_015537948.1:434111-436423 GCF_001515605.1 Sinocyclocheilus anshuiensis
TCTTTGCGTGAACATTTGGGCGGCGTTATGCAAATCTTCCCACATCGTGATGTAGACATGTGGGGGCGTGTTAGAACGAGACGTTTTAAGTAGGCGTGGCTGACTCTTAACTTTTATAAAGAATATCTCTTTTGGTTTGAGACTTTAGTCTTTGCAACTTTACAGACCTTCTTTATGCACCAAGAGCTTGTAACACTCCAAAGAGAAAGGAAAACTTGAAATCGCATCATATGACCCTTTAAGTTTGACCTGGTTTTTTATTTTTTTATATTTCTTTAAGTTATAGGCTACTGTTTCACAGAAAGTACCTTGTTCTTTCAGCTTTCAATAAAAGTGTACCAATTTTATATCCATATAATATATATATATATACGTATATAACTTTTTTTTTTTTCTAAACCCATTCCACAGATTCTTCCCAAAATAAGTGCAGAGTCTTTTCATATTCTGTCTGGGTCAGTTTATCAGTAGAGACACGCTGCTGTGAATGAAGTAGCATTAACACATCTCTCAGAATGATACGGTTCACCCTGTGAAACTTTATGATATTCCATCAAATTTAGTGATCAGTATAGTTACACAGTGCTTTTTCCTGGCAGAAAATGCTTGTCTCTACATTTATAGGAAGGCTGTAACTTTAATGTGAATTAGACCTGACCAGTAAAGTGTAGTAAAATCAGTGTATTACCTACAATCATTGGCTCTATGGAGAGATCACAGGCAGCTGCACAGGATCTTGTCCTGCACCCTTTAGAGGTCATTCCACAGCAAAATGTGTCTTTTAAAATGTGTGACTGAAATCATACCAGTTAGATTTTTGGTAAACTGAACTAAAAGACAAACCTTGTTAAAGGGACAGTTCACCCAGAAATGAAAAATTCTGTCATCATTTACTCACACTACACTTGTTCCAAACCTGCATGAGTTTCTTTCTTCTGTTGAACACAAAATAAGCTATTATGAAGAATGTTGGTAACCAAACAGCCATCGACTTCCATAGTATTTTTTTTTTCCATACTATGAACATTCTTCAAAATAGCTTCTTTTGTGGGTGAGTAAATGATAACAGAACTTTCATTTTTGTCATGCTAATCAGACTACAACTGACCTGAGCATTGTGCGCTAAGGGTCTGAGGCACACACATATTGGATAAAATACCTTTTTGGCATTAAATTAAATACATTTATGTAGGCAACGTTGCTCTCCACATCTACCATGAACATTTTTACTGAGCTTTACACAATGCATTTTTCTGTGAGTAGCAAGCCATGAGCTACCACCATTGTGTCCTTGAGCAAGACACTTAACCCCAGGTTACTTCACAGTACTGCTCTATGGCAACATGGTGTGATTGCTGTGGAAACAAATTCCATCGGCCTTGGTCAGGTGGTTAAAAATAAAGAAAAAAGGTAACACTTTACAATAAGGTTCAATTAGGGCTGGGCGATATAGCTAAAAAATGTATCAACGATATAATGTTTCATATCGTTCGAAAGAGCCGAATCGCCCATCACGCAGATTGCATTTAAAAACATAAGAGACGCAGTGAAAGGGAATAAACCTCCACAAATTTGCGGTGTGTTTTCTAACATTTTCAACTGTTTTAACTTTGCATGGCTACATCTCTTGTGTGAGATGCGAGTGCAGCAGTCATATTTGTCCGTCTAAAAAAATGCGCTGCATATGCGTTCTGTGTGAATGTCTTGGTTTCGGTTTTAACCTAATCAAGATCTTCTCCTCATTGAGCTTCTATATTCTCTAATATTTTGAATGAATAACACAGCAGCGGCGCATCTCGTGGGCTAGACTAACAAAACATTAAAATGCAACAATGTCACTTACATCATTATCACAGCATCTCACGTGCCACTGATGACGCTTCCCTGACGCACACCTAACATTCAAATGCAAAAGTTTATTTTAAATTCGACTAATATAATTTTTTTTTTATTCACAATCTCCTCATCACAGGCAGGCACAGCACTCAATTCAGCATGTGTTTGTGTGTGCTGTCTTTTAACCACTGTGTTTTTCATTTACCCAATTTATTGAGACAAACAACACATTTTTGGGTTTTAACAATCAAAACATTTTTTTTTAAACAAATAGGCCTATCTCCTTTCTAATGTGTTATATGCAGATTAAATAGGTTTTAAGGAAACTTTTGTCTTGTCTCCCGAGGCCACAGGAGGGCGCTATGAGCAAAATAATGCAGCACATAATGTCAACGCAGGGAAATAAATGTCTATAAAAACGTGCATTACGTCTAAATTAACTCATATAAATCAAATATAATTTCGTAAATTGCATA
>NW_015537948.1:439343-448441 GCF_001515605.1 Sinocyclocheilus anshuiensis
TTCTTTATTCACAATCTCCTCATCACAGGCAGGCACAGCACTCATTTCAGCATGTGTTCATGTTTGTGTGTGCTGCGTGCATCACTCAGAGCTCGTGCCTATATCATGCGCTATATCGAACAATTTTTATATCGTTATCGAAGAAGGTGTACCGTCAATAAATATCGATACCGTTTTATCGCCCAGGCCTAGGTTCAATAGTTAACATGAACTAAGAATGAATAATACTTGTACAGCATTTATTCATCTTAATGTTAATTTCAACATTTACTAATCATTATTAAAATCAAAAGTTGCGCTTGTTAACATTAATGTACTGTGAATTAACATGAACTAACAATGAATGACTGTATTTTCATGAATTAACATTAACAAAGATGAATAAATACTGTAATAAATGTATTGTTCATTGTTCATTCATGTTAGTTAATACATTAAAGGTGCCATAGAATGCAAAAATCACTTTTATAAGGTGTTTGAACACAGTTGTGTGGCTGCAGTGTGTGAAAACAACCAGCCAATAATGGTCCCAATAAATCATAAACAGTCTCTCCACACTAGCAGTTTCAGATTTCTCACTACTATGACGTCATACTCGGGGAAAGTCCCGCCCATTTGTGACGCTAAGATATTTTGTTTTTTTTAAATCCCTTTTCAAGAACTACAACGAACGGCTCGTTTGGACTACAGCGTTGGTTTGATATCACAAAGCGGCTCATTAGAATTTCATTAAAAATAATTCCCGCCTACAGAAATTCGAATGGTTGGGGAGGGGCGAGGTTGTGGTTAGAACGCTTGGTTGAGTGAGTGCATCAGACGAGACGACGAAGAAGAAGTGCTGCTGCAGAGTTACTGCATCAGAGACAACGAAGAAGAAGAGCTGCTGTGCTGTAGCGTAACATTTTCGGCATGTCTAGAACAATTCTTACAAGTACAACACGACGTAGCTGGGCGCCGCGGACAGACGCCGAACGGCGCCGCCAGTGTGCCTACACTCATAGAAAATAATGTATTGTAATTTTAAAGACGTGGCGTGACGTGACGCTGTGCTTCTCGTCTGGTGTGCGACCGCCTGAAACGCTGTTTTTTTTTTCCACCTCCGCTTCCAAAAGCAGATGATGTCAGGAAACAGTGGTTGCAATTTATTTTTTAACTCCGTTCCTGAGCATTATAACCCCAATTTGCTATTGTGTGCTGCGCATTTTACTGAGGACAGCTTCCACAACATGAGGGAGTACAGTGCCGGATTCGCCAAAAAGCTTTTGTTGAAAGACGGAGCAAGGGGCGGGGCAGTACTAAAACACCGTCTAAGCTGTTCGCCAATCACAACGCACTAAGACAGCTAACCAATCACAACACATTTTGTTTTTCGGAAGGTGGACCTTCATCTAACTCGGAACTAATCGAGCCGTTTGTGCCAGGCTGGGGAGAAAGGTATTTTAATAATGTAAATTATGTGAAAAATAATGAGTTTTTTGAACCACCAAGCATGAGAGCATGTTCTAGTACACCCCCAAAACAAAATCAAGACTTTGTAAAAGAGCATAATAGGACCCTTTTAACTAATGGAACCTTGTTGTAAAGTATTACCTGAAAAATAAATGTGTAAAAATATTACACATGCCAGATTTGAAGCTACATCTCCGCAAGAGCATCACAGCTTAACATGGGTCAGAGTCAACAAAGCAATGTTGGCTTGACTCCTAACATCTACAATATTGCCAAAGCATACAAATCCATATAGAACAGAAATATTTTTATTATACATAATAAAAACAGAATAAAATGAAGGTTACACTATACACAGGGTCTCACTATAAACTAGTTGCTTATTAGCATGCATATTACTAGCATATTGGTTGTTTATTAGTATTTATGAAGCATGTATTAATGTCTTATTCTGCATGACCATATTTTAGATCCCTTATTCCTACCACATACCTAAACTTAACAACTACCTTACTAACTATTAATAAGCAGCAAATTAGTAGTTTGTTTTAGTGAGATTTGGTCCCCAAACTAAAGTGTGACCTAAATGGTAAATACTGCTGGTGTTTTTCTACAAACTGTCCTTTAGTCTGAACTGCTTAGTAAGGGCCTTTTGTCTTATAGAGTCATACGTCTATAAGTCTTATTCTGTGTTCCCCCAACAGGTTTGGTGCTGTAAATGTGTACATGCATACAGTGGGTACGGAAAGTATTCAGACCCCCTTCAATTTTTCACTCTTTGTTATATTGCAGCCATTTGCTAAAATCATTTAAGTTAATTTTTTTTCCTCATTAATGTACACACAGCACCCCATATTGACAGAAAAACACAGAATCGTTGACATTTTTGCAGATTTATTAAAAAAGAAAAACTGAAATATCACATGGTCCTAAGTATTCAGACCCTTTGCTCAGTATTTAGTAGAAGCACCCTTTTGATCTAATACAGCCATGAGTCTTTTTGGGAAAGATGCAACAAGTTTTTCACACCTGGATTTGGGGATCCTCTGCCATTCCTCCTTGCAGATCCTCTCCAGTTCTGTCAGGTTGGATGGTAAACGTTGGTGGACAGCCATTTTTAGGTCTCTCCATTTAAGGGGGTCTGAATACTTTCCGTACCCACTGTATATGTTTCAGCAGATACTGACAGTCACATTGACAGGTGGGATGTGTTTAGAAAGCGAGAGCTTACTGGCATGCAAGTGTGTCCATATACACTCACACAAAGATCTCAGTCAGTGTTCTTCAGTAAGACACACTTATACTGCCGCTGAACAGATGGCCTCCTAATGAACACTCTTATGAAGTCCTTCAATTCTTTATCATCAGTTTACCACATGGCCGGAGTTACTGCCATTTATATTCTGCCTTTTAGTTGAAACGTGTCTCTATAGTAGGCACGTGATGGTATCAAATTTTCATGTTGCGATAATTGCAGAAGCTTTTATCACGGTATACAGCATTATCATGATATTGAAAAAGTGTTGTCAGGTTTGATAACTTGAACATATAAAGAATTGGACATATAAAAACAATTAAGCAATACACAAAAATGTATAAAGTAAACAAATGTTTTAAACATTAAAGTGCAAAAGAATGATAAAGAACAATAGGTAACACCTTACAATAAGGTCTCATAACATAGCATTAAATCATAACACCAGTTATGATGACATTAACATTATAAGCAATATTAGCTACATTTGTTACAGAAGTTATTATTCTTTGTTAAAAAATGCAGCTGTTAGTTCATGTTAGCTTGAGTTCATTAAATAATACAGTTACAACTTTTGATTTTAATATCATGTTATTAAATGTTGAAATTAACTAAGAATATCTAGGGCATGTTGTAGTCCAGTTTAAAATGTAAAAAAAGTTTGAAAACTAATAGCCGTTTAAGTCTAAGTATTTAGTGATGTGATGAACACAACTGCGAATTCAAAAATCTGAATTGCAGTTTAAATCATTTAAATTCGTTTCAGAAAGTAGCGCAGCATACAGTGGTGTTATGCATTTTAACCAGTTGATGGGAAAAGTATTCTTTAAATGCATAAAAAAAATCGGAATAATTTGTAATAATTATTCATGGTATAAGTACCCACAATAACAATATTGTGTATGTTAATTATCGTGATATATCGTATTACCGAATGCCGGCACATGTCTACTCTTTAGGCAGACTGTTAAAGTAATGAACTGGATATTGCATTCAATTGAATTAAAAATCAGACCTGGGATGGATTGGACCCCTGTCGTTCTTGTGTCGAAGATGCAGATGTAAACGTATTTTACTGAGAAGCTTTCTACTATACATTTTTAAAAATAGAATTGGCATTGATGGTTCCATGAAGAACCTTTAACATTCATGGAGTCTTTCCATTTGCACAAAATATTCTTTATAGTGGAAAATGGTTCTTAAGATTATTAAAATGTTCGTTACACTAAAAAAAAAGAGGTTCTTTTAAGAACTTGTTTACTGAATGGTTCTTTGGAGAACCCAAATCCCAAATCACTGTGAAAATCCACTGTTGCACTCGTTTGATATTATAATGGTTATTACATCCAGTTGGAACTATACGTTTTATAATGTTATTAATGTTTTAAATTTCTGTTACATAATGTGAATCTGTTTTTGCAGTGATACTAGATTTATCAATCATTTTTATCTAATTGTTTGGTTTGCGTCCATCAAGTTCCTAATAAAAAAAAAATGAGATGAAGGGAATGTACAATGTTTAATAGGGATGCACCGAATGTTCGGCAAACCGAAATTATTCGGCCGAAAATAGCAAAAAAAAGCTCTTTCGGTGTTCGGCTGAATAAGCGAAAAGACAGAATAAATTGTACCTAACAACGACGTGACGCGATCAAATAGCAACCAGCGTAAAGTGAGAGGTGCGCACTCTTTCTAATGCAACAAACATGTCAGCAGTGTGGAAGCATTTAAAACTGTCCAAGAAAGACGCAAAAATCATTACAAGCACCGACAGCGAGAGACTGTTTAGTACTGCAGCGCATGTCTTCGATGAGAAGAGGAAGGGGTGATTGTTGCTGGTTACTGTATGATGATTGAAATCGCGAAATGGCCTTAAACAATTAGTAAATAAACTGCAGAACATTATGTTTTCCCACGAATTGCATGTATTCTGACAGCGCTGCACAAACTCGTGGCGGATCTGCTTGTTAACCAGGGTTCAAAGTCCAAAGCGAAAATCTGCCTGAAACAGTGTTACTCATCAGTTGCTCAGTCACATTTTTATGAATGTTTACAAGGCACGTGACAATGCGATACATGCGACGTATTCGTAATGAGACTCGTTTATAAATCTACTGTCAACAAAAAGAAGCATTGAGGTCTTCCTGCGTGTTTCCGCCAAAATAAAATTTGACAAAAAGCAAGAACTCCAACATTCATAAATGTTAGTATTGTAATTTTACTGCCGTTCTGTAAAATAAAATCAAAAGTAAAACAGTAATAATGATAATAATTACAACAGCTCTGTTAATACATTTATTATAACATACACACATAGTACTCAAATTGGGATCTGTAATATTTTCTAATGTTTTAAAAGAAGTCTCTTCTGCTCAGCAAGGCTGCTTTTAATTTTACAGTAAAAAATACATGCCTGATTGAAGAATGGGGTCTGATCGCCAAATAATATTATTTTAGTAACTTATTAATTTTAAATGAAATTGTGCTTTGTTGGTATGATGTCTGCTAGAATGTAAAAAAAAAAATGTTTAGTGTTAAATATTTTTAAATTGTTGTTTTGTAATAGATTTTTTTCTTTGAAAAACAAGACAAAACAGTAAAAAGCAGATTTTGGCTATTTAATTTATGCAATGGTGAAAAAATGTTTTAAAATACATGGGGAAAAAAAACTCGAAAAACCGTGTTCGGTATTTGGAACTTCATCAGCCTCAATATAAACAGTATAGCAACATCTCTACCGGTTTATTATTTGTACCACTCCATGAAATATGCTGACATCATGTCACCACCAAAACTAGTTCCTGTTAGCTTGCAATGCCAAGGTCACGGGTTCAATTCACAGGGAATCACACATACTGATAAAAAAAAATGTATACACTCGAATACACTGCGAGGTGTTTTGGATAAAAATATCTGCCACATTTATAAATGCAAATATAATGCATGAAGGTGAGTAGCATGTTTTTGCAGTATGTGACATCTGTGTCTGTCACCTGAACATGTAACGGTTGTTTTTATGTGACAGCGTGTGTGTGTTTGAAGACGTGCTGCTCTGAAACACTGTTATAACTGTGAGTGATTTTATGAGCGTGCCAGAACACCCCACCAACTCACGGTTTCCTGGCGGGCCGGGTGGCCATTCCAGCACGCTCCATCTGGGGAGAGTGTGCATCATATGCTGTGTACTGTCAGACTCTGTTCCATGTTTTGTGTGTGTCCTGCTCCCCATGTGCCTTCCCATGCCCTTATTTGGTTAGTTTCCTGTTCCTGTCCTGATTAGTTTATTATTCTCCACCCTCTCCTCGTTCCTCGTGTGTGTGCACCGTGACAAGTACTGTAAATCAGTGTGCCTTTACAGTATGTGGTGTGTGTGTAATGGTCATACAGTATTTTGTGTTCTTGCAATCCACAGTCCCCATTTGGTGGCTGATTGGAAAACCTAAAGGGTAATGCAAGGGTGAATATGTAGTTTTATGAAATGCGTTTTGTGAGGAAGTGCTAGTTAATTGAAATCTGCCCTGCTATTTAGCATCTTTTTTTTGTGCACACTGTATGCAACAGCAAACAGTGCAATGTCCAATTCACAAGTGAATGATTCTTATCAGCCCTTTCTTTTAAATGAGTAATTTTTCAATGACTGATCACTTTGAATCAGTGTAACCATTGACTCACTTACTGAACTGTGAGTCATTTTCAATCATGTTAAATTTAAATGAACTATTATTTGTCCTGTAGGTTTGTCAGACTTTAAGAGTAAATACTGACACATTAATATGACAGTTTGTAGTTAAGAATTCATAACAGAGCTTTGTTGTAATACTTGGTATTCTAGTGGATAAACTATTCAAATATATCTTTTGGTTAGTATTTAGCTTATTTAGGCCCAATTAGGTTGAATTGACTGTAAAGAATAACTTTGGAAGTAAAGTGTACAGTGGGTAATATGACAGCATAAATTTGTAACAAAAAAAAACATCAGGGCTGTTAGTCACTTAAAAAATAATGGTAAATTATTTACACAATATGCCAATTAATTAATCAAATTAATCAGAATGAATAAATATTTGCAGTAAACCCCCCCAATTAAAGATAATTCAGAGACTTTATTGTAGCAGATATGCTGAAGAGACAAAAGTCACGTCACAGGTCACGTCAACATATAATGTTTGTTTTTTAATAATTGATCATAAAGGTTTGGTCACATTAGTGGAATTTCAGCAAAATTGTCAATAGTGTATAGATGAATGTGGCACAGCTCACACAGAAGTCAGTTTCAAACCAAGCAACTTTCAGTTGGTTAGTGCGGGTGAATTCGCGTCCCCAAATTGAATACAAACTAAATCGGTGTGGGGAACTTTTTTGATTGTGATAAAACTCCTGATTGCGCGGATTCCTATTGAAATGATTGGATTTCACCTGCAAAACTTTGGCAAGCAAAGGTAAATGTGACTGCACCTTCAGTCTATCATTTATCTACAGTCCACAGCAATCCGTACAGCCTGCTTTGCCAGTAGACTCACAAAACATGTTCTTGCATTGAATCTGTGGTATTTTTTTTATTGTTGTATTAAATTGCTGGTCTAAGTACACATTAGTATTAGTAGTAGTAGTAGCTCAATTGAATAATTGCCCTAAAACAATCAGTTGCTTTGTGTTTAATTTTAGGAGCCAGTGGCTGCCTAGTCATTCTTAGTCTGAAATACTGCTGACTGGCTTAAAAAGAGTGTTCCCTATCGATACTTCACTCGTACTGCATCTGTTTAAGACGCTTGGGGCCTATGGCGGTAAAGCCCCATCTGGCTTTATAAGCAGCACATCGCCATAGGATCCTCAGATTATTCTCCTTCAGCGACAACTACTAGATCTTCGCTCTACGAGACTACGAAGCCTTCGCCGTGATCAAGCCTCGCAGCGGATCGAGAGACCCCTTCCTGCTCGGCCATTCTCGCCACTTCACGCCGCCTCGCGCTGCCGCAGTGACGGTCTCCGGTTCCCTGCCGCTATCCGGCGATATAAAAGAGCAAATTTCAGAGCAAATTTTCGGCGTTGTTTCAAATGCCGCGCCGTTACTGTCGCTCGTGCAGGGGGGCCGCCGCTGACGGTCACGGCGAGTGTGTTTCATGCTTGGGCGCCGCCCACGCTGAAGCAGCACTCATTGAGACTGAATGTCCTCATTGCAGGCTGAGAACCCGCGTGCCTCACTCTCTCCACTCAGAGAGGTTTCTCCAGTCCACTTCTCCCTCCCAGCCTTTGCGGCTGCGAGCGATTTGGTCTCATTTAGAGGAAGCGAGTGTGACGCCATGGATGACAGCATGTCGTTAGAGGCTTCAGATGTGGAGGAGCTGTCGGGCTCGTACGTTGACCCCGCCCCCTTGCCATCTGCACAACCCAGCACAGCCAGCACGGGCATGGACCCCTTGACCCCTTGATTGACCTCTAAAGAGCTCTCTATTTGAGCCGCTACAGTCCATTGACCTTCGTCCCCTGATGCTTAAGACTGCTCTGCTTCTAGCATTAGCATCGGTAAAGCGTATGGGAGATCTGCAGGCGCTATCAGTAAGCCCCACCTGCCTCGAATTCGGGCCCAATGACTCTAAGGTCGTCCTGAAACCAAGGCATGGTTATGTACCTAAAGTGCTCTCTACTCCATTTAAAGCACAGGTAATAACTCTATCGGTGCTTCCTCCTTCGGAGCAAGACCAAGAGTTGAACTTACTCTGTCCCGTCAGGGCGTTGAAAGTCTATGTTGAGCGTTCCGCCCCGTTCAGGCGGTCGGATCAGCTGTTCGTATGCTTCGGTGGCCGCACCAAGGGTTGTCCGGTTACGAAGCAGAGACTTTCCAAATGGATAATGAACGCTATTATGCTAGCATACTCTTCTTTGGGCCTTCAATGCCCCATGGGAGTAAGAGCCCACTCAACTAGAGGCGTTGCCTCTTCCTGGGCCTGGTCTAGCGGTGTGTCCATTGCAGAAATTTGTGTGGCGGCCGGCTGGGCCTCGCCGTCCACATTTGCTAGGTTCTATAACCTAGAGAGTCTTTGACCGTGACAAGCTCAAACTCTTAAGTTAGTTACTTGTTGATTCTCGGCCCCTGGGGCGTCGAGGTTGTACAAGTGCCTTGGAACGATTACCCAGGCCGGGCGTGACCTCAGTGAGTTCAGCCCATTCTAGCCTTGGAATTTATTATTAACTTTCCTATGAGGATCCTTGCTCATGGAGGTTATAATGTTAAGTCGTTCCTCTATGATAGCACAGCGTGATTGTACTGGGTTCCCATAGCGTCTTAAGACAAGATGCAGTATGAGTGTAGTATCGACAGGGAACGTACTCGGTTACTAATGTAACCTCGGTTCCCTGAGATACGGGAACGAGTATTGAGTTCCTAGCCATGCTA
>NW_015537948.1:448788-449965 GCF_001515605.1 Sinocyclocheilus anshuiensis
ACCTTCGCCGTGATCAAGCCTCGCAGCGGATCGAGAGACCCCTTCCTGCTCGGCCATTCGCGCCGCTTCATGCTGCCCTCGCGCCTGCAGCAGCGACGGTCTCCGGTTCCCTGCCGCTATCCGGCGATATAAAAGAGCAAATTTCAGAGCAAATTTTCGGCGTTGTTTCAAATGCCGCGCCGTTACTGTCGCTCGTGCAGGGGGGCCGCCGCTGACGGTCACGGCGAGTGTGTTTCATGCTTGGGCGCCGCCCACGCTGAAGCAGCACTCATTGAGACTGAATGTCCTCATTGCAGGCTGAGAACCCGCGTGCCTCACTCTCTCCACTCAGAGAGGTTTCTCCAGTCCACTTCTCCCTCCCAGCCTTTGCGGCTGCGAGCGATTTGGTCTCATTTAGAGGAAGCGAGTGTGACGCCATGGATGACAGCATGTCGTTAGAGGCTTCAGATGTGGAGGAGCTGTCGGGCTCGTACGTTGACCCCGCCCCCTTGCCATCTGCACAACCCAGCACAGCCAGCACGGGCATGGACCCCTTGACCCCTTGATTGACCTCTAAAGAGCTCTCTATTTGAGCCGCTACAGTCCATTGACCTTCGTCCCCTGATGCTTAAGACTGCTCTGCTTCTAGCATTAGCATCGGTAAAGCGTATGGGAGATCCTCGGTTACTAACGTAACCTCGGGTCCCTGAGATACGGAATGAGTACTACGTACTTTGCCGTGCTATGTAGCTCAAGCGGCAACCTCCCGCTCTCTCTCGTGAGGCCAACACGGAAGTGACTTAAACTGTAATTCGTCCACTGCCAAGCGTCTTAAACAGACGCAGTACTCGTTCCGTATCTCAGGGAACCAGGTTACATTTGTAACAGAGTACGTTTTTTATTTAAATTTTTTTTATTTGTCACATTTGATGCTTATAATGCAGCACTGTTATCATTCACAGTTTTCTCAAAATTAAATCCTTAGTAGATGTAGTCCCTGACAAGGTTCTGAGCTAACAATTTTCATTCCTGGAATGCTAGTTTATGATTATGAATAAAAATGGTCCATTATATAACAATCTGTGTAAGTTCTTATTCTCTCTGTCGCTCTCTCTCTCTCTCTCTCTCTATCTCTCTCACTCACTCACTCACTCACTCACACACACACACACACACACACACACACACACACACACAC
>NW_015537948.1:450258-463972 GCF_001515605.1 Sinocyclocheilus anshuiensis
ACGCTATTATGCTAGCATACTCTTCTTTGGGCCTTCAATGCCCCATGGGAGTAAGAGCCCACTCAACTAGAGGTGTTGCCTCTTCCTGGGCTTGGTCTAGCGGTATTCTATAGTCTGGACATCCCGGCCTTACAGGCGCGGGTCCTTTCTGCATAGCAGGACACTCTGTCATATGATAACCAGTGCTTGGCGTTTGCTTCCTTCATGTACGCTCTTGGCCATCAGTGAGTTCAGAGGCTGTACTGAATTATTTCGGGACGATGATACAAGGCAGGGCCGACCTCTCTGAGTTTAGCTCTACTGCCTTTTGCGGTGCTTCCCTGCAAAATACTTGGTCCCTCTGGTCCCGCTTGGGTGCTTAAAGCAAGTTCAAGTATTAGTCGTTCCTCTAGCATAGCACGGCGGGATTGTACTGGTTCCCCAAGCGTCTTAAACAGACGCAGTACGAGTGAAGTATCGATAGGGAACATACTCGGTTACTACCATAGCCTCGGTTCCCTGAGATACGGGAATGAGTACTGCGTTGCTGACCATACTATGTAGCTGCACGACTCAGTCGTCACTTCAGTCGAAGTAACCCACACACACACGTTGGGTTTCCATGTTTTATGGGGACATTCTATTGACATAATGATTTTTCTATTGTACAAACTGTATTTTCTATCCCCTAACCCTACCCTTAAACTTACCCCTCACAAAAAACTTTCTGCTATTTTAGATTTTTAAAAAACTTAATTCTGTATGATTTAATAGCTGTTTTCATGGGGACCAAAAAAAAAAAAAACCCACAAGGACAAAATGTACTCATATTACTATTCTTGTGGAGACATTTGGTCCCCATAATGTAGGGAATACCAGGACCACACACACACACATTTTGTACACAAGTGTATTTTAGCAGGTCAGTAACTCTGTTTTGATCAGTCAACACCCAGAGCCAGAACTATCTGTTATATAAATTACACATAACCAGTAACTTAAAGTTTTGGCCTGTGTGATTTAGTGGAGGTGTCTATCCGCCATTTGACTTCTCTTGTCACATTTGCTGCTTTTTTCATGTCAGGACATCTTAGAAAGTCTAGTTCTGCTCAGTAGCCTTATTTTACCCTGAACACTCATCCTGCTGCTGCACAGACACTTCTGACTTGACAAGGCTGCTGAAACATGTTGTTCTGCTTTGCTGTGTGAGAAAGCTTGTAGAAATGCTACATCCCCCTCACCACTCATTCTGCTCTCCATCTGATATTCCCAAGATCCACACCAGTGCTTTTGCTTTCCTTCCAAACCCTCTGTCAACACTCAGCCAGTTCAGCTGACATGTTTTATGGGAATAAGGTCTCCATGTAAAAGAGGCTCAGCTAATACATGCTAAGCCACACCTTCAAAGCTCCGCATTTACTGTAATGCCTGTGGAGGGAAACTGAGCTTCATTTAAGATAAATGGTGCCAGCTCTGTGAGAAATCATCTGGAAAAGTTGTGTTTTTAGGGTCTGGGTAACAGAATTAAAGAATAAAAGGTTTCTGGAGAGAGCTCGCACCTCAGTCTTCATTTGCAAAGGGACACTTTTATTTGCAACCCCTTTAATCAGAGAAAAGGATAAAATAGATAGATTGTACATCTTTGTAATTTCATACTTACTTTGAATATATGGTTAAAGTGTAACATTATAATCAAGTACTTTACATGTGCTTTAGTATCAAAATAAGTGTATTTTTTAAAAACATGACAAAGTATTACAACATGATTTAAAATGTACTCTAAATTAAAACATTTAATTTGACTTTGTTGCACATTATTATATACTTGAGTGTGTTGAGAAACAGTCATGAAAGTGTACCATCTTTAATTACACTTAAGTGACTATTTATTTCTGCAACTACAGTTTTTTAATATACATTTAAGATTTGGTGAACACTACAATTGCACACAGAATACAATTAAGTGCACTTCTTTTCAGAAGGGATATCATGATTATACAGGTTAGATATTGTGGTAAATCACCCTACCGTGAGCAGTTTTTGGGAAAGTTACTTTTAAAAGTAATGCATTATATTACTTTTGCATTGCTTTCTGCCACATGGGTTGGGCTTGCTAATGTTTTTATTAACAAAAAACCCACAGGTTATATTTTTGGCAACTGTAAAGGCCCTTTCACACTAAAAGTGAAATTAATAAGCCTCAGTCTGAAGGAAGTGCCTTTGCCTCTGCAACTCACTCCCAATTTCTCTCAACACGGGGACAGGAGAGGTGTCAGTGAATTAATGGGAGAACAAAGTAACTTGCATTACTTAGGCTACTTGAAAAAGTAACTCAGATATGTTGTTGTAAATTTAAAAGTAATGCGTTACTTTACTAGTTACTTGGAAAAAAGTAATCTGATTACATAACTCAGGTTACTTGTAATGTGTTACCTCCAACACTGACCGGGAGTGTGCATGCAGTGTTGTTCATGTGACGGTCAAAGCAGCACCCTAACCCACATGTTAAAAGGTGTGTTGGAGCCCTAACACAATGACTTGGTAACTAGGTGAATTGACTTCCAAAATTAACTTAAACTAAAATTAATTGTCTAAATGAATTGATTTCTGCCTACGGACTGTGACATTGGGCTTCCTGCGAGCCTGTGTAAAATAAGTTGCTTGGAAAATGAATAAATGGATGAACCATTCTGCTGAAATTAATAAGACTCTCGAGTGAACAAAGTGCATTTGATTGTTGACTCAACTCGGTTATGAGGCTACCCAACACAATGTGACGCTACATCACTGCTTATTGAGAGAAAGTGTGTTTGTGTGTGTGTTGTCTTTTAAATCTTGATGCTTTGATTGCAGTAGCAACCTCTGTCCTCAAGCACAGAGTCCAGATGTACAGCATCTGTTTTGCTTTCTCACCGTCTCAAACGACGTCGGCTAGAAACCTGTTCATTCTCAAAAAGAAACTCTGTAAAAACATACAATAAAAATTGCTGAAAAGTTCACACAAGACACACAGCGTGAGGACATGCTAGGATTGTGCGCTGACGTCACAGTAGGAATCTGTCAACTTGTAATCAATAAAAGGAAGAACTTAAGTTACACAATGTGATTTTTTGTTAAACTTTTTTTTAAACTTTTTTTTACTTTTTAATTGAAATGGAACCAATTATTAACCCTGTAACTGTGATGTAAAATGACTTACAGCATGGTTTTAGATGCACTCCTACTGTACCCATCCAGAGCAAAACCTCTCAACAATGTGCCTGTTTTTAAAATTAATTAATTAATTAATTTTTACCAGATTCTTTGGTCTTTTAAATTCACACAGCCTCAACCAAAAGCACTGGAGCAGTTTTTATAAGCAGCACTGCTTTATGTTTCTCTTCATCTGCTCCTCTTCCTGCTGCCGTGACCTTCTATCACTTCTACAAACTGCAGGAAACACTCCTAAATTTGCTCAACCTCCATTGAAGGCCCTGTTCAGGCAGATGTATAACAGACTCTGGAATGGCATTCCATGAATGACCAGCATCTGTCCATAGGCAGCATAACTCAAGTTTAATGCAGGTTCTGGCAGATGCAACTTATGTTTAGTGAGTTGGCTGACCTTTAGTTAGTCAACAGACAATAGGTAGAAGAGAAAAGATAAAGGTGGGGCATGCTAAGTCATACATGTTCATGAAGGAATATAACCTAGCGTCTTACAAGCATGGAATTCTAACATCTTTGTTCTGTGCTTAGCCTAGGAAGAATCATACAATTTAAAATATGATTTTCCTAGCATGCTCTATAGAAAATAAAATACTTTTGAATAAAATCATAAAATAAGTAACAAATAATAAATAAATAAGTAATGCACATATGGAAGTCTTAGATATGGATTTGGCAGATGCTTTTATCTAAAATGATTTACAAGGCATTCACATTACCATTTATTTGCGGGGAATCAAACCAATGACCTTGTTGTTGCTAGCACCATGCTCTACTGTTTGAGCTGCAGAAATGCTTTTAAGAATCAGAGAGAGTGTGGAAATTGGTCATATTAAACCAAATTATTACAGTTTTTCTGAATTGCTAAAACACATTTCTTGAAACCATCACTCATTTTCTCAAAACCTTAAACACAAATCCAACTACTCAAACTAAATTCATGAAACCTCTGACTCTTCCATCAAAATCAAACAATCACTGCAAAAGCATTTCACTTGCACTCAAAATCAAATGGTGCTCTCAGATCACACACACGTGAGTCAATAAAATAAACACTACAGAGTAGTGCTGGGCGGTATGACCAAAAATTGTTATCACGGTATTTTCCACAATTATACCGGTTTCACGGTACATGACGGTATTTTTTTTCATGCATGACCGGGTGTTAACCATATTTTCTACTGATTGAGAGGAAATACTGCAGTATATTGACTTAGAATGCCCTATTTTACTGTCATGATGAGTGAATATTGTCAAAAAATACCACACTAAATAGTGATATAGTAATTGCAACTGAGTAAGGTGAATATATTGTAGGCCTACTGTATGTACTGCAAGAATAGTATTTGCTGAATATTGAATATTACTGAATGTTTGTATATATTCAGCACTTGGATACTGCAAAAATACTGCAGTCCAACTGCAAATTCATTCTGTCTCAGCATCATGTCTTTGTGCTTGAGTCCGGCCTGAGGACTTTGTTCACATCACAAGTAATGTAGTCTTTTTTGCTAGACAAACTAGGCAGAGAAAGACAGAGAAAAACCCCTCTGGTCTGACAGATCCAGCCTTGATAACACTCTCTAAACCTTATTCTTTACTACTTACATTTCACTGCTGGTCATATATTCTCTATATAACCATGTATGTGACAAAAAAAAAATAAATCTTGAATCTTTCTCTCCTCTTCCTCCACTTCTTACATGTACTCTTCATCAATCTATTGTTCGTATCATGATTCAGTCACCTGTGCCACTTGTGCACTCTGAACTGGCTCATATTTTGTACAGTTGGTTTGATCACGTCATTAGAACCAAGTGAACGATTTTGAATCGTTGTGTGTAAACGATGACAACTGGGCTTTAGTTGTGTTTAACTTTTGCCGCTTGTGTTTAGCATTTTGCAGCACAAATGCATCACAGTGTGAAAAGTGTTTAAGTGAACGAGAATGTGTTTAGAGTTTTGCAAAAAGAGTGCATGAGATTTGCCTGAATGTATTTAAGGTTTAGCAGAAAGAGTGCTTTATTCGACAAATTGGTTTCAACTAGTGAGAATTTGGTTCAGAGATTGGGGTTTAGTGTTTTAGTAATTCAGAAAAACTGTATTAGCCCCTGCCTGTAGATTCCATAATTACACAATTATGCACCAACAAAGCCATGTCTTCACTGACAGTCGTTCAGAGATAGCTATGTACTCTCATGAAATAAATTCTTATTTCATTAAAAGAAAGTAGATTTTTCACCTGTGACACATCCATTAGCAAATATGGCAACATGCAGGTGAAATACTTTCATGGGTCCTGCACCATCCATCAAGATGAATGGGAATGCTAACGGATAGCTCTCCAGGTATTATAGACCTTGCAAGAAACCTTGACTATAAGTGAAGTGTAGGAGGACAAACTAAAGCAGGACGTTACAGTTCTTTGTCGTATACTGGGACTCTGATTTATGTGGATACGACAACACAGCGTACCAAGCCTTTCTCAAACTGATGAACGAGCCAGCAGGGCCAAAGACAATGAGAGAGAGAGAGAGAGAGGCATTTGTAAAGGAAAAGGACTTTAAAAGTTGAAGGGTGATAAGAAGGAGGAGGAGAAAGGAGGTGAGAAGGGAGGACAGGAATGGGAGATGGAGAGAGTAACAAAGGAACTGAGCGATGGAGTTGTAGAAGAAAAAGACACATGGAAGACATGAAAAGAGGAAACATAAAGACACTGAAGAGTAAATCAACCTTGAAGACAGAAGAGCTCACAGGAGTAGTGTAGAGTAGATTTATATAGCGCTGCTCAATGTATCATACATTATCCATACAACAGCCTCTCTGGAGATTTTTACATATAATAAAAACTAAAGTGACTGGAGCTGTGTTTATGTGCGTGTTTGTACACTGAGGTTATTAATCTCATGAAAGCCGGTCAAGAACTATCAAGAACAGTCAAGTCTTGATCATATGTTGCCCCAAAATCAATAGGAAAAGAAAATATACAAGAAATAGTTTTTTGCATAAACATAACTGAAGCCTAGATTTTACACGGCAGAAATAATTTTTATCAGTATTTTTGTCTTGTTTTGAGATGTAAATTTTTGTGCAGTCTTAAAGGGATAGTTCACCCAAAAATGAAAATTCTGTAATCATTTACTCCCCTCAAGTTGGCCCAAACCTGTATGAATTTATGAACACAATAGAAGATATTTTGAAGAATGATAGTAACCAAACAGGTGCTGGTAGCCATTGATTTCCATATAATACTATGGAAGTCAATGACTACCAGCACCTGCATTTTTCTTTTTGGGTGAAATATCCCTTTAAGACTTGTTTCAGCCATGTTCTTGAGCCATGTTGACAAAATTTAGTGGCGCTTGAACAATTTTACAATTGGGTTACTTCAGTGCTTCTCAAACGTGTTTGGGAGGACCGCCACCACTGCACATTTTGGATATTCAGGTCTTGATTCATAGAGTGTGATTTTGGACCTATGAGATTTTGCACCACACCATAGAAGTAGAAACCAAGTAATGAACAAAACCACGTGACTTATTGAGACTAGTTAAAAGTTTTAATCCAGACATTAATTTTAATGAATGAGATTTATTGAGTAGTTAGGTCACAGAGTTGCGGTAACAACAATTATAATTTTTATTTTATTTTATTTTTTGCAATAACACTGAGTATTTGATGAAAAATGTGCTTAATGCCTGGTTCAGACTACACGATTTTAGCCCGGTTTTGCCACAATTTGCTTGACGTAGGGTGTCGTGGGGATTCGTAAACGACAATGGGCGTCCGGACGCAAGATTCCATCGTTTCAGCACGTGTAGTGTGTCATAGTGGACAACTATGCGTCTGCGTCTGCGATGCTTCACGACAGAAAGATTAGCATGTTTCATTTTTTTCCGTCGTCCACGATGAGTTCTGTCACATTGGTGACTTTGACCAATAGCAGCACAGAAGCGCTTTCATACACAGGTTTCAAACATGGCAAAACGAAAGAGAGATGATGGTGCTGCTAGGTGGAATTATGGAGGGAAGGTTCGTGGAGCTGTGGCAACAGTACTCCTGCCTGTATGATGTGTCATCGAGGGACTACCACGACAGAACAAAGAAAGAAAAATGCTGGCGAACTATAGCGGAAGCGCTTCAGCAATGTTTACACTCTTGTTTTCGGAAGTCAGTCGCTAGTTCCGCCTTCTCGATGACATCACGCGCATCGTTAAAGACGGCACGTGATGAATGGTCGGGAAGCAACGTGTAGTCTGACATGTTTCTTGTCCACGACACGACGAGATTTTAGAAGTCAAAATCGTATAATATGACACCGTGACTATCATGACCGACAAAAATATTGTGTAGTCTGAACCCAGCATAACTGACGTGATAATAATCTCAAATGTAAACACCATCTTAAAAATCTTAATGATCTTCATTTGATTTTAGCACAATATAATTTCTTTCGTTGTTTTGGGGAGAAACATGATCCAGATATGATTTGTGAGATTCACCCACTCAGTCTATTTTAATGAAACTGAGTTACATACTCACAGCAGTGCAAGCTGTCTGGTTGTCCATGGTTACCTGTTTTCTTAAGCTTATTGGTCGCACAGCTGAAAAAGACCACCCAGTTTTTGACTGCAGGGGGATCTTGGATGTGGTGAGGGCAAATGTGTGGGCCATGGGTTTGAAGCCCTCTTAAAACACACTCACACACTTTAACAGCCTCCAGAGTGGCGTCAGTGTATGTAGTCAAAGGCTTGAGTTACACACACAACTCTACTACACTTCACTTTTCTTGCGGATCATCTGATCAGTTTATTGGAAGAAAAATAAGTATGCAATCTGGATATTACACTAATATAGTCTATTTTTCAATTAAACTCAGTTCAGGAGTAAAAACAGTAATGACATTTCCGTGGGGCTCCCACACAGTTGCTGTACCTCGACACTAGAGACTCTGCCTCTCTAAAAATGACATTAATTCTCACCCCCGCATGCAATGAGAAACCGACTGATTGAGCAACAGCAGCAGAAACAAATCAGATCCATTAAAATTCCCCGTACTTTTTCCATACTAGTCATGTGAAGTCCCGTTTGGGTGGAATAAGTGGCTGGATATGGGAGCTCTGTCAGTATTGAACGCGATGACTCAAGCCCTGCTCAGTTCAAACAGATGGCAGATCTTAACAATGGATCAGAGACACATTCATCTCTGTGTTCTTGGAGCCCCAACTGAGAACCCACACCACCTACACTGTACTACAGCCGTGCTTCCAGCTTCAAGTCACGCCTGTGAGAAACACACCTGACAGCAGTTTACACTGTTCATCTCTGTCCACCAGAGCTGTGGTTGTTCAGATTGAGCATGAAGGTCTGTAACAAAGGATTATGGTAGTTGCCATTTCATAACACTCTTATCCTCACACCATCAAAACCTTAATCTGGGATAGTTTTCACCTTGTTTTGAATGATTCCATGAAGTCTCTAATATCTCTGCTCACTGTGTTTTGTCATTTGATTTAAAGCAGGGATATTCCATTGAATTTCCATGAGGTACAGTCTCTAAGACTCCATTCACACCTGGTATTAACATCTGTTTTAGGCAATCTAATCAACCAAAACACCCCAGACCACAGTAAAGGGCTGTCTATTTACCTGCCAATCCATTGCTCTTAAACAAAAGGTTTAAGTACTGTACTGTGCACTGTACTGAAGCATTAAATACACCATTATATGTTTGCAGATTTAGGAAACATGCTAAGTTCACATACTTGGAAAAAAAACAACACAACAATGCTGCAGTCAGTTATTCGACTTTGAAATGTGTGTTCCATGTCGGAATGTCTGTTTTTGCTTTGGTCTTCATGATTCTGAAAACTGACAATTTACCCAATAGTATTTCGACACACCGGGTTGCCAGTTGGTGGAAAACACAGCGTACAACAGCCGTGGAAGCCAGCAAATGAGTCAGAGATCTCAGATCCATCTAAAAAGCTCTATAACTGTAGGCATATTAAAACGTGGCATATTAAATTAATTAATTGATTTACAATGTGTAAGGCACATTACCATCTGTTGTCAATTGTCCTCAATCTGGCAAACCTTGTGAGCATCAAGGAGGAGGTGGTGGTGGGAGAAACAATGTTCTCCAATATTTTGAATTTAGACTGCAGTACCCATTTCAACTGCTAGCTGTCAATATTACATACTGCATTAGAGACCTGCGCGGGACGGATATTTCAGTCCCGCTCCCGCCCGTTCCCGCAAGATTCTGTCCCGCGCCCGCCCACTCCCGCAAAAATATATCTTAACTGGTCCCGCTCCTGCCCGCGACATTCATGTTTTAACTGCACCTTTAAACATTATGTGTGGTTTCAAAACAAGATAACCATCCAACTGAAAACTTCACACAGCATGCAATGACACAGGTCATGTGAAGAATGTCTAAAGTTCAGTAAATATATCTGCTCAACTAAAAAAAACAATAACTGTCATGCTATATAATAGTAAGCGAACAGTCTTTATCCAGCAATACTACCAAAATGTACCAAAATCTCAAGACTTTTTTGATAGTGCAGCAAAACCAACTATGCAAGTATCAAGTTTCATTTGTTTAATAAGAACAAAGAAATAAATTACAAGCAGTATTTGTTTTTTTTCTCTTTTTATTATTATTATTATTATTATTATTAATATTAACAACATATAGTCAATGGAAGGTCTATTAAAATGTATATACAATGCAAGACCAAATGCACAGATTCAAGATTTTGAGATATGCCAGATATGTTGTGCCACCTATTTACATTCTCTTATGACAAACTGTGTCTCAGTATACTGTAGAAGGACTGTAGTGTTATATTTTTTATTTCATTGTTGAGTTCAGAAGTACCTGTACTTTTAACATTTTTAATGCATATCAGTGTCTAATATGTTGACATCTGAGTCCAGTAGTGAGAAAGAGTGTGTCTCATTAGTCAAAGAAATAAGCTGAAATAAGCTTTATGGGTCTGAGCAGCTCTCTTAACATTATTTTCCATATCAGCACCACTGCACAGGCCCTGTGGGGGAAGAAATCAGATTTACTCTCCGTTGTGCCAATGGGAAGCATCATGGGAAAGGGGAGCAGATTGGATTGTAGGGAGAAGGGCTGATGCAGCTGTGGGCGGCTCTTTATATGTGTGTGAGAGTTTGAGAACGTGGTGGATGAGACGAAACACAATCTAAATTTTGTGTCACTGAAAAAGACTGAATTTTGAAATCGGGACTAGGTGAATAACGTTGAGCGCTGAGAGGCACAAAGAAAAACTATTTTTATATCTCCATATTAGGATATTTTCTGAGCCGGTGTATTTCATATGTTTTAGTACAATGGTGTGAATAAGAGAAAAAAGACAAAGTAACATCAAGTCCTAACCAAGTTTTTGGCCTACCCTGTTGTGACATGACAAGCATAAATGTGCCAATAGCTTGGTTTCTATCTTTTTTTTTTTTTGCTCACAGTAAAATCTTGCTGGTCCATCTGCTGTGCATAGCAGCACATTAAACATCAGATATCGTCTGACTGTCTATGCTTTTGTCACTTCACAGAGCATTTTCAGTGAGAAAAGAAATTATTTAATGCTGGATAATAATGAATAATTTTTATTTGAGTTCAGATTGTTTGCACTGGTTGAATTACAATTATTAGCATCCAGACAGCCGTGATAACTAGTGGTCAACCGATATATCGCCAAGACCGATATATCGGCCGATATTTGGCATTTTTCAAATATCGGCATTGGCCGATAAGTTTTTCTGTTTGGCCGATGCGTTCGTGGTGGGACTTTTATTTTGACGGCGCTGAGAACGGCACACAGTGCTCACATTCTCCCTCTTGTACGCTGTCGTCGTTAACAGTCCTGTCCACGGACAGAAATCTGTCTAATAATCAGATAGAACTGTTAAACAAAGGAATTCAAATGTATACAAAAAGGATTATAATGATTGCTTTTATATTGTTAGTAATAGAAAGGCAAACATTATAATAATAATTTCTCGTTTGCCGTCAGCATTCAGCAAATACGCATTTATATAATTTCAACAAATCTTTGAATGACTAATGAACATCTAATTTCAAAAATCTTGCAAACTTAGTTGAATTCAGCTGTGAGATCTTATGAAGTGTGCATTTGTATCCTGCATGATCGTGTGCACTCTGTATGACGGTCGGTCCATGCAAATTGAATACGGACAGGAGAGTTCAGCTTCACTGAGACGCGCGATCGACTAACTTTAAACTTTGATTTCAAATTATGCTGTGCTTCATGCTTTTGCCCAATGTCATATTAATGTCATTTTCACTGTGTGTTGTATGTAAAATGAGTGTTACCTTGGCTTTATTTTAAAAAATGTGATTCCCAATGCACACAAACTTCCCAGAATACTGAGTGCCCTGTTGGTTACAGTGTTTACTTCCTTTTTAAAATGTGATTCCCAATGCACACAGACTTCCCAGAATACTGAGTGCCCTGTTGGTTACAGTGTTCAGTGTACAGTGTACAGTGTTACAATTAAAAAGAAATATACTTCCTTTTTAATTATATTTGTATTAAATATTTGTTTATTTGTGAAAAATACTTTGTCATTTAAAGTATAAGCTTGTTTATTTTACACATGTATTTTTTAATCCATTTTCAAATGATTTCAAATTTCTTAAATATTAAATAAAATCAATATTAAATTAAATAAATCAAATTATATCGGCCACCCTGCTATCCAAGATATCGGCATCGGCTGTCAAAAAAACTATATCGGTCGACCACTAGTGATAACATATATGCACAGGCAATATGTAATTTAGACTTGATTAAATTCTCTATGTATGTATGTGAAACACAAATGTACTGGACCTATCCTTCCCATGCAGGCAATATATATATATATATATATATATATATATATCGGAATATATCTTTAGATATATTTGTATGGAGCCAGATCAGCCTCAACAATAATACATTTACAAAACAAAATTCAAAAATGCACAGTAAAATTTACATTTACAAAATCCAATTCATAAATTCAAAACACAATTCATAAATACACAAGTAAAAGCATAAATATTTACTCAAATGCTCACACAAATGCATCTTAGCTAAATAAATGTAAAATGTTTTCACAAATATGTATATATCAAGTTCTTGAATTAATTTCAATCACACATTTATGAATGATGTTACATGTATTTATGGATCGTTGAATCTGCATTTACAAATCGTCACACGTGCGTGGACTGCTTTGAGTTTGTGTGCGGTATTTTTGAGACCTTCCTGACAGGTTAAGATTCATAAATATCTTTTTTTGGAGGATGTTCCGTTCAGCCAATCGCGGTGAGCTTTTAATCCACCAATCAAAACGCTCTTTACTGAACAGACTCAAGAAGCTCAACGCTGCGCTTGTACTGTGCATTGTTCCATGATCAGGTCCTTGATGTAAAGACATTTTAATGGGTACTCTTTTTTTTTCATTTAATAACAATAACAATTATGTAATGTGTTGTTGTTGTTGGTAGTAGTAGTATCAGGTTCGCAGTAACTTTTAATCAGGCATTAAAAACAGCTACCACCACCTAAGGGAGATTTCGAACACACACAGCAGAGAGATTTCAGCATGGAGGATGAAAACCAGACTCAACGAGTGAGTAAAGTCGTTTTTTTTATCTGATGGCATTTTCTTATGATTATAGCTGGTCGCGATGGTAACTTTAGAACCCACTGACTACAAACCGTATTTAAAATTACTCAATAGTTTATCATCGAAATCGTTGTTTTATTGATTGTTTATCACCGATTCATACTGTGATTACTAAAGTGTTCTTACAAACACCAGTTATAATATAAGAAAGCTGGCGTGGACTAACAACTCTGTAACACTGCAAACTGCACACTTAATTAACCAAAACAACCTTTAATCATAAGAAAATGGCAAAACGACTTTACTCACTCGTTGAGTCTGGTTTTCATCTCCGCTGTGTGTGTTCGAAATCTCCCTTAGGTGGTGGTAGCTGTTTTTAATGCCTGATCAAAAGTTACTGCGAACCTGATACTACTACTAACAACAACAACAGAACAGATTACATAATTGTTGTTATTAAATGAAATATCTGGACATTTAACACTTATTTGATAACATTACAGATTGATCTGAATAAACAGGGTATGTGCAACTTTGGTGTATAAGACAGCAGGCTAACCGGGTAGCTGCATTATGTGCAAACGATATAAATCATAATGTGATTTTGTAGAAATTGTAATCAGGTGATAAAAAAAGAGTACCCATTAAAATGTCTTTACATCAAGGACCTGATCATGGAACAATGCACAGTACAAGTGCAGCATTGAGATTCTTGAGTCTGTTCAGTAAAGAGCGTTTTGATTGGTGGATTAAAAGCTCACCGCGATTGGCTGAACGGAACATCCTCCAAAAAAAGATATTTATGAATCTTAACCTGTCAGGAAGGTCTCAAAAATACCGCACACAAATTCAAAGCAGT
>NW_015537948.1:464327-465044 GCF_001515605.1 Sinocyclocheilus anshuiensis
AACAATGCACAGTACAAGCGCAGCGTTGAGCTTCTTGAGTCTGTTCAGTAAAGAGCGTTTTGATTGGTGGATTAAAAGCTCACCGCGATTGGCTGAACGGAACATCCTCCAAAAAAAGATATTTATGAATCTTAACCTGTCAGGAAGGTCTCAAAAACACCGCACACAAATTCAAAGCAGTCCACGCACGTGTGACGATTTGCAAATGCAGATTCAATGATCCATAAATGCATGTAACATCATTCATAAATGTGTGATGGAAATTAATTCAAGAACTTGATATATACATATTTGTGTAAACATTTAAAATGTATTTAGGTAAGATGCATTTGGGGAAATATTTATGCTTTTACTTGTGTAATTATGAATTGTGTTTTGAATTTACGAATCGGATTTTGTAAATGTAAATTGTGCTGTGCATTTATGAATTTTGTTTAGTAAATGTATTGTTTTTGAGGCTGATCTGGCGCCATAGTTTGTGCTCTTGCTGTAGAGAGCTCCATTGATAATAATAGGATCATTCTAGTTTTGTTGCGCTGTGGTTCTCGTAGGCCTGGCCGATAAAACGGTATCGACGGTACACCTTCTTCGATAACGATATAAAAAATGTTCGATATAGTGCACGATATAGGCACGTGCTATGAGTCACGCAGACAGCACACACAAACACATGCTGAATTGAGTGCTGTGCCTGCCTGTGATGAGGAGATTGTGAAT
>NW_015537948.1:465323-467464 GCF_001515605.1 Sinocyclocheilus anshuiensis
AACAATGCACAGTACAAGCGCAGCGTTGAGCTTCTTGAGTCTGTTCAGTAAAGAGCGTTTTGATTGGTGGATTAAAAGCTCACCGCGATTGGCTGAACGGAACATCCTCCAAAAAAAGATATTTATGAATCTTAACCTGTCAGGAAGGTCTCAAAAATACCGCACACAAATTCAAAGCAGTCCACACATGTGTGACGATTTGCAAATGCAGATTCAACAATCCATAATTACATGTAACATCATTCATAAATGTGTGATGGAAATTAATTCAAGAACTTGATATATACATATTTGTGTAAACATTTAAAATGTATTTAGGTAAGATGCATTTGGGGAAATATTTATGCTTTTACTTGTGTAATTATGAATTGTGTTTTGAATTTACGAATCGGATTTTGTAAATGTAAATTGTGCTGTGCATTTATGAATTTTGTTTAGTAAATGTATTGTTTTTGAGGCTGATCTGGCGCCATAGTTTGTGCTCTTGCTGTAGAGAGCTCCATTGATAATAATAGGATCATTCTAGTTTTGTTGCGCTGTGGTTCTCGTAGGCCTGGCCGATAAAACGGTATCGACGGTACACCTTCTTCGATAACGATATAAAAAATGTTCGATATAGTGCACGATATAGGCACGTGCTATGAGTGATGCAGACAGCACACACGAACACGAACATGAGGGCTGTGCCTGCCTGTGATGAGGAGATTGTGAGTAAAGAATGAATATTAGTCGAATTTAAAATAAACATTTGCATTTGAATGCAAAAATAGTAATGCACGTTTTTTTATAGACTATTACTTCCTTGCGTTGAACATTTAAAATGTGCTGCATTATTTTGCTCATTGCGCCCTCCTGTGGCCTCGGGAGACAAGACAAAAGTTTAACCTATTTAATCTGCATATAAAACATTAAAAATTAGATTTTTTTTTTTTTGACTGTTAAAACAAAAAAAATATTTGTTGTTTGTCTCAATAAATTGAGTTAATTTAAAAATACAGTGGTTAATTGTAAAAAAATTTTTCTATTGCTCTTTGTTTTAAAAAATGGTTATAAAAAATGTCAATAATTATCGATACCGAACGATATGAAACATTATATCGTTGATACATTTTTTAGCTATATCGCCCAGCCCTAGGTTCTCGCTCTCAGTGTAGACAGGATGCTAGCTGGTGGTGAAGAGTGGAACTTAATAAAGTGAGAGTGGGATGAAAGAACAGCATGCGGTGTTTGGAGAGAAAACAGTGTGTAGCGGGAGTCCACTCCTCTCTGCGCCAAATGGCTAGAATCTGGCGTGAATCGCAGCTCCTGTGAGGTGGTGCATGTAGTAAAGCTTTCGGGAGGCTGAGAGTGAACTGACATGGGTTTATTTGGCTGATTCTGTACATATTCTGGCCAATGGCTTCTGTGTCTCAACATTTAAGATGGAATTCAAAAGGATATTTAGTCCAAAAATTAAATCTATTCATCTAATCATCTATTCATCTTCATATCAAAGCATGCATGTTTTGTTCTACCTCATAACATTAGAGGAGTATTTACACCCATGCTCTTTTCCACACAACATACTGTAGATTGCTAGTGAAATGTCTATCAAGCCACGGAAAGGACATAAAGCACCATAAACGTAGTCCATACAACTCTTACTGTATTTCCAGTGTTTTCAAGTCATACGATGCAGTTTCCAGTGACTGCTTTTCAAAAATGTGATAAGAATATACAGACATTATTCTTTTGAGGAGTTGTCTTTGCTAGCTTTGTGTAAAAAAAAAAATAAAAGTAGTCTGATGAAAAAAAAAAAAAAACTCACAAGTAATCAGGTTAAATCATTCTAACAAATTACTCTCTGGATTTAGCAAAGTGGTTACAGAGTTAATGTCCACTTGCTGACAATAAATTTATTTTCCTTGCACTTAATTCCTTATGAGACATCATGTAAACAATTTGCTTATGCCGTTTAAGGGATTCAGAGAAAGCAGTAAAACACATCTGTGTTTCTGATGGATAACGCAGCTCATGTGATCGTGTAAATGCATAAACAAGAGTTCTGACAGGTTTTGAAAAGTATGCATGTTCGTGGGACAAATAAAATAACTGAAAAGTGTGGAGAGAGGTGCTTTTGGTAACATGGCATGACTCAGCAT
>NW_015537948.1:467737-468115 GCF_001515605.1 Sinocyclocheilus anshuiensis
ACCCCCCCCCCCCCCCCCAAACTATTTTCATTTAGCTATTCACACTCTCCACTCATTTCCCTATATGTCTTTTAACCTCTTTTAAACACACTCACAAGCACATGTATCAAAAAGATCATTTTTCCATAAAGTATTTGGAAAGTAAGTATATGGAAATAAGAAATTTGCAATATGATAAATTAATTTAAACAAAACATTTTTTTTTTGCATTGGCAGAGAAACTAAAACAGATGAACTGGCCATTTTTTCGGAAACGTAAGTTACTCAATATTAAAGGGGTCATATGATGCGATTTCAATTTTTGCTTTCTCTTTGGAGTGTTACAAGCTCTTGGTGCATAAAGAAGATCTGTAAAGTTGCAAAGACTAAAGTCTCAAA
>NW_015537948.1:468408-479353 GCF_001515605.1 Sinocyclocheilus anshuiensis
CACTGGATAGCTGGCCAATCACAGCACACCTCGCTTTTTCAGACCGATGCGCTTTGTAAAAATCGACGTGTTTCAAAAAGGCGGGGCATAGAGGAGAAACAATAATGTACAGTATGTGGAAAATAATGTGTTTTTTTTACTTTAAACCGCATAAACACATTTCATTACACCAAATACACAAAATAATGTTCTTTTTAGCAGCATCATATGACCCCTTTAACTTCTTGTTCGTTGAACAGTTGTAAAAACAATATATTATAATACCTGTTACCTGGAGTGAAGTTTGTGCTTTACATCAAGGACCACAATGGAAATAAGTTTTGTTTTAAACTTTATTGTGTTATCCTTGACGAATAGAGTGTATTCACTACTTTTTTTTGTCAAATAAACATAATATATTATATAATATACTATATATAATAGTATATAAACAATATATTATTATGCTGTTGTACAGAAAATCCACAAAGCCTAATGCTATGGCTGAATCACAGCTATGCTGAAATAAAACAGCATGGACTGGACTGCCTACATTTCATTTTTTTTTAAATGTTTCAGATGGAAATGCCGCTGCAACTGTAGAAAGATCCTAAAAGACTCAACTTACACACACAATCCCAGCACATAAAACCTATGCTCTTCTTGAAAGCTATCATTGTTTGAGAGAGGCTAGACTTCCTGCCCTGGCACTGCTCATTCCGTCCCTGTTATTTACCGTTCCCATAAAACGTGTCCTCAGCAGAGCTCGAAATCCAGACAGCCATCCATTAGCCTGTTTGTCCGAGGTTTGAGCCCTTATCAATGAGCGATCCATGTGCAAATGCCAAATGCCTGCTTTACAAGCTTAAACCATCCCTGATTAAGTTAGTTCTCTCAAAAATCCTATGACAAACCTATGATTTTTTTTCCATTAAAAACAACAGGAACATTTTGATTTACACAGCTGTTTTGCATGCCATGAAAACAAAAGCATGATAAAAGAATGTGAACTATTTGTGCACCATATTCCATTTCATGTTTGGAGAACAATCCAAAATCATTTTTATTGGAAATCTTCCCCACCACTATAGCTTTTGAATGTTATTTCTGCTTCTGTATATTAAAACTTCACACATGATTGCCAATTGTGTTGAGCATCATTGAAATCAAACTTGCCAGGACCTTGCCAGGACGTGTCCTTATGCATCATGTTTCAATATGCTTGTACTTATACAATACTATGTTATTGAGTAGATGCACTTGATATTTGAAGAGTTTTCAACCCACGTAGAGACTTGTGTTGACTCACTGAGGTTTAGTTTGATTTATCCCCAACTTGTTGGTTCAATGAAAGTAAACAATTAGGGCTAAAAAGTCTCATTAGTTTTGGTTGAAGCTATGTGTCAGTTCAGTTTACGTTAGACAAGAAATCTTGGACAAGAAATACTCGTCACAACACCCTCTTTGATTTTGAGTTTTGTGGCTAACCACCAAGCCACTGTACAAACACTGGCTGCCACCTCACACACACACAGCCTTGATTTCACCACTTCCTCTGCCCTTATCATTTTGTCGCTTTTATCACCTTAGCCTACTCTTCTCTAAGTAAACACCCTTCTCTCTTGCTCTCCTCTCTCCCTCCTTTGCCATCACCCATGGACAGACCGCATCCATACTCAGCTGACAAGAATGCATTGAGCGGTGGATTGTCAGAAGCATGTGCAACCCAAACCCTACTCTTCACTTTTTTTCACGTGCTTTCCTCCTCTTCCCACATGAGTCCTGGAATCACTCCAGCTTGACTCACTTTGGTACTGGTCAGACTGGGACCGCTGTCTGACCAACTCCCTCCAATTTACATGCTCACCCACTCACCAACTCACACACACACACAAATCCAAATTGGCCCCTGAGGGTCCCTCCACTTCCCGCTCTATACGTCCCTCTGAAACTGGAGCACCATCCCAGTTGTCTACAAACCAATAGGAATGTTTGGCTACCAATTCTTCTAATGTTTTCAAGATGGCTTTGACTCTTATAAGGAAATCCCCCCAGTTTAGTAGCCATTTGAAATCCCTGCTCCTTTTTTACTGCGAGGAAGTGTTTTCTGAGTCACGGGGCGAGAGCCAGTCGTGTGCCGCAGTCTGTCTGAGACTAGGGAGTTTGGAGGAGCGCTGGTGGTGTTAGCTATTGGTACATGAGGATTGTACGAGGTGTCGAGGCTCTTATGAGAGTCTGAGGTTCTGCTTTCTTTGACTCCACATCTAACATTTGTTTTCTATAAACGGTAAAGAACAGAGGACTCAAGTGACTCTTACGGGATGTTTTTTCTGGGTAAGTCAAAATTAGACTATTTCCTCACTGCTGAAATACTTTTTTGCTTCAATTCTGACCACTGTAGTCTGTAGTGTGCAGTTTGCATGAAACGCAGTGGTAACTGAACAAGGACAACTGTTCCTTTAAGACCCTTACTTCTTCAATGGGCACTTCCATGTATTACCAGAGGGCTGATTAGGCTATTTATACACAATTTCCTCTCCGGTTATTAGTTATTTCATTATTTGGTGCATTGTTTGATGTCAGTCAGCATGATGTCCTGAATTATTCTAAACTGTTCTGGCAGTTTCTGCAACCTTCATGTTAATGTGTTAACCACTTTTAGACTCTTTTAGACTCTACAGAGGTATAAGTAGTAATTCAAGTTTGAAAAGTGACGTGGTATGAGTCCATGGTTAATATGAGCAATCCAAGCAGTGAGTCCAAACTGACGATGTCATGTCTAAGTGTTACTTACCGCCTTTGACACAGGCCTACGATCAGTTATTGCACTCTAAGGCTTCACTCCACCAATAGAAGACAAACTGCTCAACTTTCATCAGATCAGTGTAAACGAGTAAGTTACCAACACCCCAGACCGGCTCAGCCCACAGAGCGTCTGGTTTGGATGAGGCCATGCTGTTCTCACTCATCTTTCCCGTTCTTGCCATCCCCATGACAACAGCACCATCAGATGCCTCCTTCTGAGCTGACTAGGAGCCGAATGAATCTTCCTGCCTCCGTTAACGGGTGGCAGGGCCATGGCATCCACTGTGGCGGCACATGAGAACCAGTGTGTACACATAGGATGTGCCAGGACCCCGCTGGTTATTACAAGCCTGTGGGTGTATGTGTGGTTCCTAGGGATTCATGAATTCGCTTATTCGTGTGTGCGTTGATGTCGGTAGTCCTTCCATGCTTTTAGGATATAATAGGATTTTTTATATAAAATGACATAATAGGATTAAACTTTACTGTCAGGTATCGACACCGATTAGGATGCACATGACCTGGATGTTTCTAAAGCTTTTATGGTAGCACCAGACTGGCATGACCTAAGATGTAAACAGTGTCGGGTCAGAAAAAAAGGTACATTACGAGTGTTGGCTTAGCTGAGCAGAGCCTCATCTTGTTTTTAATAACCTGCTAAATAAACCCCTTGTCTATGTTCTCACACCCTAGAACTCAGATCCACTCCAGAGCTAGCTTTCATTGGCATCCACACTTGGCCGTGCGTTTACACCTCTACCCATCAGCTCAGTAGCTTTTTCTTGAATAGGACATCTGTATTACATCGCAATTGAGCATTTTGAATGTTTGGATGAGACAGTGACCCTGACTTGGTGTTTGTTCTGTCTACAGTTTGTCCAGACCAATTAATCAAGCATCAGGTGGTTTTATGGTGATTTAGGATTATGTAGTTAATGTGAATGGGTGGGGCATGGGGAGTGGTAAAGTCTCTGTCCTGTCTTTCAGCTGCACAGTGTCTTGGTATGGCCCGCAGTTGTCTAGCTGGATACTGTGGAGGGCAGGACAGAGAGTGGGTGGCTGTCTAAAGTTTGTAATTACAATACTCCTCCTGTTAGTTCCTAAGAAGGCCACTTCCATTTCCTTCCACCTCCAGTTTCCTGGATGCTTATCTGTCATGGGATAAATTTCAAAGTGTACATTAGTGTTTTTGTCCTAAGTTCTCCTATGATCACACTTGATTGCCTTTGACTTTCGAGTGGCCTTTTTATGCTCTATTGCATGGACTCAGAGTGAGATGTCTGTGTTCTGTTAACATCAGACTTGCACTGTTCATGTGTTTTGTTTGGAGCTGCGCCTCACCAATAGAAGACAAACTGCTCAACTTTCATCAGATCAGTGTAAACGAGTAAGTTACCAACACCCCAGACCGGCTCAGCCCACAGAGCGTCTGGTTTGGATGAGGCCATGCTGTTCTCACTCATCTCTCCCGTTCTTGCCATTCCCATGACAACAGCACCATCAGACGCCTCCCATCTTCCTGCCTCCGTTAACGGGTGGCAGGGCCATGGCATCCACTGTGGCGGCACATGAGAACCAGTGTGTACACATAGGATGTGCCAGGACCCCGCTGGTTATTACAAGCCTGTGGGTGTATGTGTGGTTCCTAGGGATTCATGAATTCGCTTATTCGTGTGTGCGTTGATGTCGGTAGTCCTTCCATGCTTTTAGGATATAATAGGATTTTTTATATAAAATGACATAATAGGATTAAACTTTACTGTCAGGTATCGACACCGATTAGGATGCACATGACCTGGATGTTTCTAAAGCTTTTATGGTAGCACCAGACTGGCATGACCTAAGATGTAAACAGTGTCGGGTCAGAAAAAAAGGTACATTACGAGTGTTGGCTTAGCTGAGCAGAGCCTCATCTTGTTTTTAATAACCTGCTAAATAAACCCCTTGTCTATGTTCTCACACCCTAGAACTCAGATCCACTCCAGAGCTAGCTTTCATTGGCATCCACACTTGGCCGTGCGTTTACACCTCTACCCATCAGCTCAGTAGCTTTTTCTTGAATAGGACATCTGTATTACATCGCAATTGAGCATTTTGAATGTTTGGATGAGACAGTGACCCTGACTTGGTGTTTGTTCTGTCTACAGTTTGTCCAGACCAATTAATCAAGCATCAGGTGGTTTTATGGTGATTTAGGATTATGTAGTTAATGTGAATGGGTGGGGCATGGGGAGTGGTAAAGTCTCTGTCCTGTCTTTCAGCTGCACAGTGTCTTGGTATGGCCCGCAGTTGTCTAGCTGGATACTGTGGAGGGCAGGACAGAGAGTGGGTGGCTGTCTAAAGTTTGTAATTACAATACTCCTCCTGTTAGTTCCTAAGAAGGCCACTTCCATTTCCTTCCACCTCCAGTTTCCTGGATGCTTATCTGTCATGGGATAAATTTCAAAGTGTACATTAGTGTTTTTGTCCTAAGTTCTCCTATGATCACACTTGATTGCCTTTGACTTTCGAGTGGCCTTTTTATGCTCTATTGCATGGACTCAGAGTGAGATGTCTGTGTTCTGTTAACATCAGACTTGCACTGTTCATGTGTTTTGTTTGGAGCTGCGCCTGTTCACTTTTGTGTGATTGGCTGTATATGATTGAAATATTAGCTCATAAGCTTGGTGTATTGAACATTTTTAGTATGGCTGCAAATATTTGTACAGTTGACTGTGGTGGTGACTATTTCTGTTGTGTATTGTACACTATCACGGAATGAAGGTTATAATGAAACGATCGCAATACTTTTCACAATTTGGAAAAAGCCTGGTCCACTTTATATATTATTCTGCTCAAAGACATAATTAAACTGGCATGAGCCCTGCAATGGACTATCCATCCATTCGGGGTGTCTGAGATGCTGGGATTGGCTTCAGCATCCCCCATGTGGCGTATGTATCTGATACCGCAACTTAAGAAGATAAATGTCATAAGATCCACAGGTAGAAAACTGGGAGAACAATTAAACCATGCTTAATCAGTGTGTCTTTCTCTATCTCTGTCTGTAATGAATAATAGTCCATCAAGCAGTTACAGGGGCATTGCCCTGACTGGTCAATTACTCATCTTTGTCTAGCTAAGTACAGGCAAATGCAAGGGTTGATATAATTCTAGCAGCTATTACGAATAGAGGCTAACAGGGTTACAGTGAGAGCTCAGAAAGGACTCACTATTTTTTTTTTTTTTGTAGTCATCATAAAATGTCCTTGTGTAATTATGATGCAGTCTAAGGCCAAGACTACAGGATTTACGATGTCAGACTGAAGATGTAGAGTCAAAGGTTAAAATGCTGATTTACTAAGGCTGTAAATTCTGTATAAAGTCTTAGCTTTTTAGGTCAGGCCTGTGAGGATCTCATCATGCTAATATTCTCTCCAAATCAGTGTTTGAGAATGTGTTTTTGCAAATTCTTTGGAACCGCAGAGAAAAACATGCTGATGTTCTGAGGGGTGGGTGTCAAACTGATACTGTAACTCTGAGGTCAAAATGCAGTTGAATGCTTTTTGGATTCTTCATATATGGAGAGTGTGAGAATGAGACTGGAGGATGCTGGAAAATTCCAGCAGAACAGAAGAAGGTACCACAGCAGAGAAGACTGTTGATGGAAATGAAGAGAAAAAGAGAGCAGGGTTCAGGGCGAGACTGAGGGCGTGAGAATGAACGACTAAAATAAAAAAGAGGGTAATGGAGAAAAGGGGAGAAAATTTGGGAAGGGAATTCACAAGAGAGAGAAAAAGAAAGGAGAGAAAGATAGGGTGTGCATTCATCTGTGAGATGAGATATCTGTCCAGTGATGACTTGACATAGCCCAGCTCGGACTCTGATGTCCCAGGGCTAAACTATAATATGTATGTGCGTGTGTGCTGAATGGGTGGTGTCCACTCCTGGTTGTGGAGAATGAATGGATCTGGCAGATATTACCAGCCAACCTCTGAGCTGACCAGACATTCTCCCAGGGCACGGGCAAGTCAGTTTGATATTTGTTGCTTAAAAAAGTAACCCAATAACTTCAAACATACACGCACCATCTTACAGACCTCTTACTAAATAGAAAGCTGCAAAAAAATACATTAATTGTAATAAGTACAACAGAATATTCTACTTTCCTCTTAATTTTTCAGATTCATGTGCCTCTAAACATAAATTAAAAAAAGCAAAAGGTGGCTGGTTAATGAATATGTTGTTCTAATGCTCTTTCCTGTCTAAGTTGGTGGGTCTTGGCCAGAATATACAACAATGTAGACTAGACCAGTGTATCCCAACCGAGTGTCTCTACTGAGCTGATGGGTTGAATCAGGTGTGTTTGATTAGGAAGAGTTCATAAATGTGCAGTGTTGGTGTGCCTCCAGGAACACGGTTGGGGAACACTTTACTAGACTTTATGCTGATAATCAAATTCCGAACAAGCTCCAAAAGTAAGCCATGAGTGTATAGACAATAGGAGTTAGTTAAGTCAACTAATTAAAACACATGTCTTTGAATCCTTTACGTTCAGATATGTCCACTGTCATGCCACAACACAGTGTTCACATGCCAATCTGCACACCTAACCACTTCACCCTCCTTCCCCTCTTTACACAGGCAGTGGACTGATGGGCAACTCCTCAGCCTCCTTCATGGGGACGTTCCTGGCCAGCAGTCTAGGCTCCCCTCCCTCCCCACACATTTCAGATGTATCTCTTATCTGACCCATCCATTTCAGGTCTTGGAGTTTCTGCTGAGCTGATGGGTTGAATAAGGTGTGTTTGATTAGGAAGAGTTCATAAATGTGCAGTGTTGGTGTGCCTCAAGGAATAGGGTTGGGAAACACTGCATTAGACTTTATGCTGATAGTCAAATTCCAAACAAGCTCCAAAAGAAAGCCAAGTGTGTATAGACAATAGGAATTGTATTATTAAGTCGAATCCTTATGCTCAGATATGTTCACTGTCATGCTACAACACATTGTTCACGTGCCAGTCAGCACACCTAACCCACTCCACCCTCCTTCCCCTCTTTACACAGGCAGTGGACTGATGGGAAACTCCTCAGCCACCTTCATGGGGACGTTCCTGGCCAGCAGTCTAGGCTCTCCTGCCTCACACCCACCACACCCCTCCAGACCACCGTCCTCTCCCTCCTCTCCTCCTTATCGTGGGGGTCCTCACTCCAGCACCTCTCAGATCTGGTTCCCCCACTCACATGAAGGTAAGATGGCTCAGTTCCACTCACCTGCTCATCTGTCTGTCTGGATATGTGTCCATCTATGTGTGTTGTGCCTCTGGACTTTATCATCAATAGGAAGCAGCTCTGTCTTTTTTATGCTCTGTGAAATGTGCCGCCCAGTGGTTTTCGACAGTGCAGAAAGGTACAAAAGTTCAGCCAAAAAATCTTGTGGTCTGTGATGTGCATCAACAAGAATTTATGTGCACAACATACACACACACAGAACATTGGAGGAAGAGCAAGCTAAATGGTCAACAGCATCGCAGCTGTCGTGTAAAAGCCAATGTGGCTTTTCTCACCATGCCTTATACTAGCTTCACCAGAGTCTGAGCCACACCCAGCCCCCAGCCTGCCAAATCAAGAGCCGGCCTCCTCCAGCACTGGCTCCAGATCCCTACAGATGACAGACTACTACAACTCCGTAGAGAGAGCAATGTAGAGAGACAGAAAGATTAGGAGATGCCCAGGCATGCCCAATGCCACTCGGCACTTATTCACACATAAATCCCCTCCGGGCCACGTCCAAATGTGCCAAACAGTCCTAAACCATTAGGAGTTCATCCGTGTGTTGTTTGTGTAATCCACAAACTCAGCCTCTCTGAGCACTGCACAATCCCCATGCTGGTTATCACTATACCCCAGTCTATTTTCACTCTCTTCTCTCCATACCCTGCTTCTGGTATGGTGGAAGACAACCCTGTTCCATTTGAAGTTCACGCTAGGATGAGGTGTGTGGAGATGACTTATCTTTTTGAGCCTATCAATCAGCATAAAGTCAGGTCCATTTTGAAGATATTTCTGGTCAAGAACCTCCAATAGGTAAAGTTCAATTTTGAGATTTAGGAACAGGTAAATGATACCATGCACCTCACAATCCAAGGCGAATACTGAAACTTGTTCTTTCTTGCTTGTCTTAATATAGAAGCCTGGTTGGCAGACCGATTAAAGCCTGTGAACCCTGACTCCAGGAAATTGCACAAAGCCAGCCAGTCAGAATGCAATTTTGTGAAACCTCTTCCCATTTTTTATGTGCAATATGCATCAGATGGTCCGTGGGTGTTCCATCTAAGGATAGGACTAGTAGAGGACTAACTCACGGATAGTCAAGTGAGGACTACCCAAAAATTGCTCAATGTGCATCATGCAATGCGACAAAATGTGCACTTCCTTCCAGACCATGAAGAGATGAAAACCCAGAGATGTTGGTTTGTTCCTTTGGCCATTGGCACATTGATCATTTTCCTAAAGAAGCTGGACAGTTTTAATAAGAATGATGATAATGGTTACGTTACTAAGTAATAAGGCTGATTATGAGTGGGATTATGATAGCAAGCTATTATCTGTATTGCAGTTTAATTGTGCAGAACGTGGTGTGAAATTGATTGAATCCTGGCTTGCCATCAGCATCATTCAGCTCTCTCCTCTTTAAGATAATTGCAAATTGTCTTTTCTTCAGTTTGCATAAAATAGCAAGTGATCAAAATGGGAAGCACAATTGCCCAGCCTATTCTCTGCACCCTGTGGGACGGAGTCTCCCACCAGCAGCAGCATACAGGTGCATCTCAATAAATTAGAATGTCGTGGAAAAGTTCATTTATTTCAGTAATTCAACTCAAATTGTATTAAATAAATTAAATGCACACAGACTGAAGTAGTTTAAGTCTTTGGTTCTTTTAATTGTGATGATTTTGGCTCACATTTAACAAAAACCCACCAATTCACTATCTCAACAAATTAGAATATGGTGACATGCCAATCAGCTAATCAACTCAAAACACCTGCAAAGGTTTCCTGAGCCTTCAAAATGGTCTCTCAGTTTGGTTCACTAGGCTACACAATCATGGGGAAGACTGCTGATCTGACAGTTGTCCAGAAGACAATCATTAACATTCTAATTTATTGAGATGCACCTGTAAGTGGATCTGCAAGAGTACTTTGAGATATCCTAAAATTCCTTATACCTCAGCGTCTGTGAACAGTTTATTATGGCACTATTGTGAACGTAACTTATTTCTGAATATATTGTATTTTTTATAAAGTCTGATCCACATCTCATTCATTGTGACATCTGATATTATCGTTTAAGGAAAAATATCAAGAATACCGTATCTGTTGCCACTACTATACATAACTCACCCATATTTGAAATGCACCTGTCTGCAAATAGCATGCAATGGTGTGTTATTGTCCTAACATTTTCTATTTTTTTCCGCAGTATAAAATTACTTGACAAGCAAATTGAATATAATTTGTTTTTCATAGGATATATCTTTTTTAATATATCTGAGTTTATTCAAGCATATAACAAAATGTAAATATGAAAAAATGCCAATTTGCAGCAATTCCTAAATCACAGTTTTATTCTTTTTCTGATTACTGTAATGCTGAAGGTCACATCAGATGTTATTCTGAAAACTACACATATCTTAAAGGGGTCATATGATGCTGCTAAAAAGAACAGTATTTTGTGTATTTGGTGTAATGAAATGTGTTTATGCGGTTTAAGGTTCAAAAACCACATTATTTTCCACAAACTGTACATTATTGTTTCTCCTCTATGCCCCGCCTTTCTGAAACGCGTCGATTTTTACAAAGCTCATCGGTCTGAAAAAGTGAGGTGTGCTGTGATTGGCCAGCTATCCAGTGCGTTGTGATTGGCCGAATACCTCAAGCGTGAGACGGAAATGTTACGCCCCTACCATACTGTGATGATGCCGTCAGGGCAGAGCGATGATTCAAAAACATGAAAACCCATTATAAACGAGGCATTCGTTGCATCCAGTGGGGACATAATTATGGATTATAATGACTTATACTGTCTTTTTACGCGTTGCGTTGCATTGCATTTGTGATCGGAGAAATGACAAACAACAAGCCCTACTCTACACTGCCCAAAAAACTCGCTTTAAATATA
>NW_015537948.1:479490-506187 GCF_001515605.1 Sinocyclocheilus anshuiensis
GATCTTCTTTATGCACCAAGAGCTTGTAACACTCCAAAGAGAAAGGAAAAATTTAAATCGCATCATATGACCCCTTTAAGGACAAATCACCGTACTGTAGTTGCCAAATGTGACCCTGGACCACAAAACCGTCTTAAATCGCTGGGGTATATTTGTAGCAATAGCCAAAAATACATTGTATGGGTCAAAATTATTGATTTTTCTTTTATGCCAAAAATTAAGTAAAGATCATGTTCCATGAAGATATTTTGTAAATGTCCTACTGTAAATATACAGCCCTCATGCATCACTTGTTTAATTTCTCTCAATCCAATCATGTCTTTTCTCTGTCTGTAGAATGCAAGCTGTCCTCTCCTCCCCCTCCTCCATTGCCAGGCTCCATCACTTCCTTTCAATTAGCAGTCCTGATGATTACCATTCACCTCCTCCTATCATCCTCTGTCTTTCTTCTCCACCCTCTGCCATTTTTGTACTGCTCTGTCACTTCTTCTCAATTTGCAATCTTGACAGGCAGCTTTATCTGCCCCTCTCTGTCTCTCCTTAAACAATTTACTCTGGGCTATTTACAGATGCATGCTTGTATGCGCTGTCATGAGCAGACACAGGGAGAACGATTGGCTGACCATGTGAACAGGAAGATTGAGAGATAGGATTAGCAGGAATGTGCAAATTTTGTTCAGTTAGCATTTGTGGAAGTTCCAGCTCTCTTCAAAGAATCTGCCTGTGTAATAACAACTTCATTGTCTGGGAATTAGCTTATACAATAAACTGGTTTGAGCAAAAAATGACTCTTCTTTAATTCATGAGATGCAATTTGAAAGAAATTGTACACAACCCACAAGCTGTTGAAATGAAATTTGAATTGGAATGACAGGAAGAGGGATGCAGTGAATTGTAACTCAAACAAATTCAGCAAAATCACAAAGTGCAACACTAAATGTGACCCTGGACCACAAAACCGTCTTAAATCGCTGGGGTATATTTGTAGCAATAGCCAAAAATACATTGTATGGGTCAAAATTATTGGGTCACAAATAATTGAGGAAGACAGTAGAACTATTCAGCATTATAAATGTGTACCACATTGTTTTCAGATAACTTCTGAAATTCTGACATCAAAATGATATATTTTAGGATATGATATATTATTTTACCATGATCTATAAAATGTAAATTAACATATTAAATATATTTAAATATGTCTGAAATAAATATATTTTTTATTATTTGTATAATTTCAAAAATGTATAATTATTATTAATCATAATATTTATAGGTAATTTATGAGTAATTCAAACTGTAAAAGAAATGTAATATTTATAGTAGTTCCAAATTGTTTATTCTACTTCAGATTCCAATTTTAGTTCTGAATCCTGAATTCAATCCAACAGCCACTGGATATCACCACAATATCTGTGAGCAAGGCATTTAATCTCAGGTTGCTCCTGGGGGACTGAACCTGTAATAAATTCATGGCACAGTTTGTGGCAAAACCATTTGAAAGTTATGGAAACAAATATCATCGACATGTTTTCCAAATGTATTATGGTCCTGTTATATTTGTCATGTATTGTTTAGGTGCATTGAGCCTCTAGCTCTTCTTTTTTTTTTTTTTTTTTTTTTTTTTGAGAAAGACTGGTTTTGTGGTCCAGGGTCACAAATAATTGAGGAAGACTGTAGAACTATTCAGCATTATAAATGTGTACCACATTGTTTTCAGATAACTTCTGAAATTCTGACATCAAAATGATATATTTTAGGATATGATATATTATTTTACCATGATCTATAAAATGTAAATTAACATATTAAATATATTTAAATATGTCTGAAATAAATATATTTTTTATTATTTGTATAATTTCAAAAATGTATAATTATTATTAATCATAATATTTATAGGTAATTTATGAGTAATTCAAACTGTAAAAGAAATGTAATATTTATAGTAGTTCCAAATTGTTTATTCTACTTCAGATTCCAATTTTAGTTCTGAATCCTGAATTCAATCCAACAGCCACTGGATATCACCACAATATCTGTGAGCAAGGCATTTAATCTCAGGTTGCTCCTGGGGGACTGAACCTGTAATAAATTCATGGCACAGTTTGTGGCAAAACCATTTGAAAGTTATGGAAACAAATATCATCGACATGTTTTCCAAATGTATTATGGTCCTGTTATATTTGTCATGTATTGTTTAGGTGCATTGAGCCTCTAGCTCTTCTTTTTTTTTTTTTTTTGCTGATTTGGAGAAAAGCCTTCAAAGTTTCTCCTGTAAATATCATCCTACCAGTATTATTATCAGTAGCATCCTACTCAGATAGAATAACAGTTATGCATGTGCTGAGTGAGCTGGTGTCAATCATTTGGCAGCTGCCGTCTCTGTGAGTGCAACAGTATTAGTAGCATTAATGTCAGCACTAAGCAGTAAAACCTGCCTCATCTAGCCTTCTGGCACAGCACCTTCCCTTGTCCTGGCCAGATTAACGGCTGAATGTGCAGTGCAATGCCCAGCGGTGCCTGCTCACCTGCTCAAAGAGGCCTCTGCTTAGCACTGAGCAACCAGCCACTATCGGGGGCATCCAGACGTCACTGTGAAACGGGATTACGCAGCCAAGTGTCACGCATAGAAATACACAAAGACACCAGAGAAACAGACGAAGACTGATTTGCATAATGCAAGCTTGTATCACACTTTTGCATAAGCCACAGAAGTAATGTATTGTTCAAAGGGAGCCTTATTTTTTCCATTCTTAAATGAATTGGCATAAATGAATGTGCTTATTAATGCCGACAGGCAGTCAGAATAAAAATGGAGCTTGCAATTATCACCTTCCTCTGTGCGTCTAAAGAAAATAGAGCCTCTATGTGACTAGATGAGTTTTATATTCTTCAATCTGAATGGCATCATAGGGATAGTTCATGCAAAAAATTTAAAAAACAAAACCGAAAAAAGAGGCAAATTATCTTGAGAAAGTTATACTTGGAACATAAGAGGTTGAGTAAATTTTCATTTATGGGTGAATTATCATTTTATATCACATGCAACATCAAGTGTTATATCTCTGAATAAGCTGTGGTTTTGTGAAGTGGCTCTTCTGATTTTCTGATGTGTTCTCATTGACTAATCCTCATTTCAGACACTTGGAGAACTTAATGACTTAAAAGGACTTAAAGGGATAGTTCACCCAAAACTGAAAATTTATTTACTCACCCTCAGGTTGTTCCAAACCTGTATGAGTTTCTTTCTTCTGCTAAGAAGATATTTTGAAGAAAATGGGTAACCAAACAGTATCTGGTCCCCACTGATATATATATATATATATATAGTTTGTTTGTTTTTCCATGTTATTGAAGTCAGTGGAGACCAGCAACTCAACTGTTTGGTTACCCACATTTTTCAAAATATCTTCTTTTATGGTTTGCAGAAAAAAAGAAATTCATACAGGTTTGGAACAATTTAGAGTGAGTAAATGATGACAGAATTTCCATTTTTAGGTGAACTATCCCTATAAAGACTGGACATAGGCCAATCAAGGCAGATTTCTGGCTTTTTCAAGCATGTCTGTTTGCACAAGACTACTAATATTTACTACTGTTATTTCTTAGGGTATTTTATAGAAGGTAAAATACATAGTTATCTTTACCAGCCTGAGAACACACAGTGTGTATTAAAATAAAAACACGTTATAACATCAAGGTTGCAGCAGGTTAACTGTTTTTGGTCGATCAGGAAATATTTTCTGTTCCTCTGTAATGTAATGTACCCTGAAAAATGTCATAAATATCACTCTCGTGTAAGTATTTTAAATGTCACAGTCATTCAGAATACTATAATTGTCCCAGAAAGTTATGAGGCTAACATTTATTACATATTTAAAGGTTAAGGTTTTCTCATTTACTAAACTTCAAAGGCTTGTGCTTGGAAGGTGTTTGGTTTTCTTGTAAATTCTTTCCCCATGGCTTTGTTGTGTTAGTCACAGATTTTGGAGAGTCGAGACAGCTGAAATAAAGTTGATCTTTGGCCTTTTTCTCAAATCACCACATGTCCTGCTGTGAGGAGTCTTTGCTTATTGTTTTACTGTGTTATCTCTTACCTCAGTACTGGGGAACGATATGTTCAGGAGACAAAATTCATCCATTACTTCAAATCCCAAGACTGAACTTGTCTTGTTTGCATTGCAAACCCAAATAGGAATGGCAAATATGACATCCATAGCCTGTGGTTATTGGTGAATATGGAACACCAGCTGCATTGGAACAGGGGGATTAGATCCGGACCAAAATGCTTACGGCCAAAAGAAATGTGGCTCAGTGAATGTTGTCTTGTTATCAGAGCTTTCCTTGCCTTATTGCTTTCTCTCCTCCTTCTCACTCTCTTACTTTCACTTCTTCTTTTGTGTCTACAGTTCTCTCAGACTTCATCTTTCTGGACGTTTTCACTGATATGATGACATTCTTTTTTCTTTTCTTTTTTTTTTCACAGCAGTCCCAGGGTATCCTCGCTTCTCAGGGAGTCTAGCCCACACCTTTCTACCCATAAGCCATTTGGATCACCATGCCAACAGCGGGGTCCTCTATGGACAGCACCGTTTCTATGATACACAAAAAGGTGGGCAAAATGACAATTCTGGAATTGACAGTTCTGTTTATTTCATAAACCATTATATTTATTGTTAAGTTGCATATTTTATATGCAGCTCTACTTCTCTGTTGTAGTCTCCAAATATATTAGTTCCATAAATTGACCCTCAAGGAAGGCTTAAGTTAGTGTTCATTTAAATGATTAACAGCCCTATCTGATCTGCTTCACAGAGAACTTCTATTTAAGAAGCCTCCCGTCCCAGCCCCCACTCATCTCAGCCAATCACAACATTCAGTCCATGTCAAGGGCAGGATCAGGACAACCCCAGGGCTCATGCAGCAGGGAAAGAGATGCAGAAAGTGGGATGAGCCTACAAAAGGGATTTAAAGAGCCTAGCTTAGACAGAGGTGTGGTTTCAGCTGCAAAAGATAAAGACAGGCATAGTAGTAAACATGATTCTAAAGACCGCCATCACCATCAGCTACCCCATCAACACTCCCATCAACCCCAGCTCCACTCACAACACCCAGCCACTATGGAAGAGATGAACGGCAGGGGACACAAAGCCACTCTGCCTATGGAGTACAAGGAGCACCCACAGAGCATGGGAAAGCCTCTTAGTGCCTGTCTGCTCAATGGGAAGATGCTAAATGGAGACCATGGAACTGGGGCAAAGGGCTCCATGACTACTTACTGTGGGGATGGGGTGGGTAGAGATAATGCAGGGTCCAATAATGTCGAGAACAGACACGTGGGTGGTGGCACTAATGGGCGCTGTGGTAAAGAGGTGATAAGTGGGGAGATGCGGATCAGTGAACAGCCTCCTACAGAATGTCTGGAGCGAGGACAGGCACTGCAGCATTCTTTGCCCTACACAGTGCCTCCTCCGCTGCCCTTGGCTGCTGGAGGGGGGCATCCAAGTGGCTTCCACTGTCTGCAGCTCCATCCTGGCCACCCCCATCATCCACACCAAAACCGCCTCTCACACCATCACCCTGACTTTTTCTGCCCTCCACCGCCAGCCCCTATGGGAAATCCTTCATTACGTGATAAAGGAATCAATAGTGGTGGCTGCAGAGACCCCAAAGTGACTGGAGCCACATTTGTTCCATCTGTTAGCCACCTTGGGGAAAAAAACGGAGTTCCCTTTCAGATGGGCAGCTCTGAGTGCCAGGGGATTGGGGGCGGAGGGAACACTGTCAAGGACAAGGCCATGGAAAAGACTGGCAATGGGGGTCATCATGGTAACTGGCCAAGGAAACAACAGCATCAACCTCCGATCCAGCAACAGCATTCCTACAGAAAAGCTGAAAAAGCCCCTGACTGGATGCACAACCATAACCACCATCATCACCTACAACAACAACAGCAACAGCAGCAAAGCCATTCCCAGCAACACCAGACTGTGCGTTCCCGCAGTGCTGACTGCATCAACAGTATGGAAGCAGACATCTTCAGATCTACACTGACTCAAGAGACAAAGACTGTTCATCCTCTACCCAACCAAGCCAACACCAATTCCCAGCCCTACAGAGACTGCTCACACTCCGGGCCTCCAACCATTCCCTCACCTCTTGCTGGCAAGACCATGACCCAGCACACAGGTGGAGGAGGACACGGAAGCTGCTCTATGCAGCGAGATGGACAGAAGGTTGCCCGCATTCGTCACCAACAGCACAGTAGGGCTGGCCCTGATAACCCTGGCACAGACATGACCCAGGCTAATGGGAACCAGGAGATGAAGCGGAAGATGGAAATGTCTCCTTACGGCTACAACAACAACAATGCGCAGCATCACACACATCAGCAGCCATCAGTGCCACAGTGGGCCATGCAAACTCATCACATCCACTCTGAAGAGAACCAGCACAAAGCTTACATGGAACCTAACAGTGGAGCTGCCAACAACAGACCGCCCACACAACAGCAGCACCAGACTGCAGGAATGGGCCCTCCTCCCCTTCATCCAGCTCCTCCTCAAAACCAGCAGGAGGTCACAAGCTCACAAGGAGAGGATAGTGCCATGAAGAACCTTCTGAAGTACAGCAACCAACAGCCTCTTCTCCTGTCCCAGAAGAGCCCATTTGGAGGGCTTGGGAACCTCAAAACAGGGCCTAATGGCACCAGCTGCTCTTTTCAGGGAGGCAAGCAGACCCTACCCTCCAGGAAAAGCCAAAGCCATGAAAGTGAGCGAGCTGATTGTGGTGGACGTGGCCGAGAGATTGGAGATGCCCCACATGTGGAGGGGGAGGTGCGACAGCCTCCGGTAGGGATTGCAGTTGCTGTGGCAAGACAAAGAGAACCTCCATGCCAAGCATCAGGCAGCCATCCCAGCAGCCGACAGGGGCGGGTGCACTCCACCATGAAAGGTAAGCTTGACCTTTGATCTGTCAGGGCCTTCCTAAACAAACAGGGACACAGAGCAGTTTGTTTATTCATGACCTCTGGAAGACTTCATTGATGAAAAATAAATAGCAGAACCTGCCAAGACCCAAAGAGGAAACAGCTTTTCCTCTTACAGCTGAAAATGCTGGTGCAGGGGGAGAGATAGCACACATGCCACTGTAGAGAAAGGCTGCTCAGCAGATGTTTACATGCTGAGTGCCAAAAACAGTAAGAGTTGCAGATGAGAGAAAATCACTTATGTAAATTTGTTAACCATTTTGTAGGCACTCCACACTCCATGTATCCTTCAGATTCACCAGGAGAGGAGGAGAGGAAAAGGACGAGTGTAGAACACATGGGCCACCGGTGCCTAGAGAGAGAACGAGACATGTATATCAGGTGATTGATCCACCCCTCACACACTTCTTTTTCACTTGTCACACATGTTCAACCCCTGACCTTTCACCTGTCTCCAATCTGGCTGTGCAGGGATAACAAGGAAAGGGTGGAATTTGCCCACATCCATCCCTCTAACAGTTGCCATGGTGACCTCAACTCTCATATCATGGTGCCAGGTGGCACTTCCATGCAGTCGAGCCAATTAGGAGACCCAACTGCACATACACACTCTGCTCACCACTGGATGCCACGCACAGGGAGTCCCTCCCTCTGGATGTCAGGTCACTCCTATGGTCAGTAATGTTGAGTATAGAATGAGTCTTCTGTCTTTTTCTTGTTCCCTTTTTGGTCATTGTGAGGTTCATATGTTGTATTTCTGCTTCTACTAATACATTTATGTTTTAAAATGTATAAACTTTGTTGTATCCTTAAAGTTTGCTTATGTTTTGTAGGTATTGGCCACACAGCTCTGCATCAGAATCTCCCACCTGGGTTTTCTGCAGCTATGCCTGCCCCTCTTCAGCCAGTTGTACCCCTACCCCAGGACCCCTCCACCCAACTGGTGGTTCTTCCCAGTGAGCCTGCCACACACCCAGCTACTCACCTTGGTATACCATGCTGTTTTCTGCCTAGTATTCTCATTTTCTCCCATATCCTCAATTTATATGCCCTGCTGAGCTTGACCCATTTGTCAGATTTAGCATTCATTCTTTTTGTGAAGCACACAGCAGCTCTCATGGGTTTCTACCTGGAGATTTTACTGTCAGGTTGCCAAGCCTGAAAAGCTATGCTCTATTACAGTGATTCCACTCAAGTTTCAAGGATATATGTTCACTTTAAACCAAGTCACTACACGACTCAAACTTGTAACCGACGATCTTGTAGTGTGCACACTTTGAAAACATGCTCTGTCTAGTTGCAGGCATTAGAGAAGATTTTACATTTTCAGACTTGTTTGAAATCTAGTCGACTAGTTTCAAGGAATGAGAGAGCAGCTATGAATGACAGCCTATGAAACTGCTAAGATGAAATAGGAAAACCTGCAAGAGGAGAGCACATAATATGCACACAATTGCACAAACTGTTTCCTGTCAACCACTTGCTCCACCCCCACATGGTCTGGGTCAGGATGCTTTCACCACTCCCCTCAAAGCTATTGCCATATATGCCATATAAGAATACCTCCCAGCCTTATAAGTCTAAACAGGCCCCTGCTCTGCAAACAGGCTGTGAAATGTTAGTTAAAAAGTTAGTTAAGCTGGGTTAATGTTCCAGAGTAAAGGTCCATTATGTGTCAAGTCAAGCACAGGGGTGGGAGAGGAGGGGTCAGGCTGAACATGCACATTAGAAATGCTATGTGAATTTGGAAAAGTAGAAAAACATATTTGACTTGCGGAGGCAGGGGCTGAAGATGTGTCATTGTGGATGTGCACGGCTGGCTTTCTGTTCCTGCCAGGGGAACGGCAGGAGTTTACCCCTGACATGGGAACTGAGAAGTCGCCTAGACTACATGCTGTAGCTTGGGCCCACTGTGGTTTTCAGAGAAGGGGATTTTTCAAGGGAGTGAATGTAGTTTGCCAAATACCAAGCTTCTGATGCTAATATTTATTCTAATGGGAACTTCTTCCATTTGTTCACTTTCATCTTAATCAAATTATTATTATTGAAAGCATGTATCATTCTGTGCTCACATGGCTGCACATTTGGGTTGAAGACTTCTAGTGTGAGAAAAAAATGAAGCAGGAATGTAGTAAGTGTGAGAAAACAAAAGTGGTGAACAGGGAGCAAGACACTGAAAAGAGCGTGGGAGTGCTGGTTGATGGGTCTCTCTCCCGTTCACTCAGTGTAGGCCAGAGTTATTATAGATATAAAAATCTCACTAGGTCTCAACTTATTTTTATTTCACTTTTTTTATTTCAGTTTTGTTTTAGTTAGTTTTAATACTTTGAATGACATTTAATTTTTGATATATATATATATGATGAAGAGGTGTAAATTTCAAAAATGCTAATTCTGTCATCATTCACTCACCCTCATGTTGTTCCAAACCTGTATGACTTTATTTTGTTTGAGGAACATTAAATATATTTTCAAAAATGTCTCTCTTTTTTTTTGTCCATAAAGTTGGAAGTCAATGGTAACCAAAATGGTTTAGTAATCAACATTTTTTTAAACAACATCTTTTTTTGTTCAGCAGAAGATAGAAAGTAATACAAGCTTAGAAAAATATAAGGGTGAGTAAATGATCTCAGACTTTGCTCTTTTTTTTTTTTGATAGAACGCAGTCAGAAGTTGACTAAATTGAATAAATGCACTAAATGTAGTGCATTTTTTTGTTTTCAATCTCTTGCTCAGTTTTACATTTCAAGTAAAAAAAAATCACTGCTAGTTTTTGTCTTTATAGTCTTCCTTAGAGATAATATTCTCAGTGTAGGCTGTATTTGCATAAGATGTGGATAGATGTCTCATGTGTATAAGTATGTCTATGTGTAAGCAGATGCAATGCATATGTTTAATTAGTTCAGGTAAAGGTGATGATCTCTATGTGAGATATATTAACATTCTGTTGCCTAACATGGCCTTCCCCATGATTCCACACAACACTAATACTTCTATTTCTCTCATTAGATGTGATGGAGCAGCCTGGTCTGTGGCCCCCAGTCTACAGGGCCCGAGGGGCCCACTCCCACATGCAACATCCTGCTGTGTATCCTCGCTCACAGTTTCTACGGCAACAAGAGCTTTATGCTCTCCAGCAACACCAGCAGCTGCAGCATCAGCAACACCCCAGCCATCACATGTCACCACCTCCATCACACAGAGCAGCAAACAACATAAACCTGCAGCAGAGAGCCACTGCTGACCACAGCCAGGTACACACAAATGCACAACCCCTCATTTAACCATTGTATAGCAGAGTGTACAACATGCAGTGGTTTAGAAACAGCTGGGCTTTCAAATGAGTGACACCTGATACTGAGGGAGGATGCACTCCTTTGCATGGAACTAGACAGTCGTTTTTGTGTGCAGGGGAGGAAACAACATTTGGAGTCAATAAATCATGAGTTTCATTTAAAAAATCCCCTTATAAAACCACAACTGCTCCCTAGGATCCATAACTTCCTCCAAGGTCCAGTTACATTCTAGACATACACAACCAAATGCAGCCAACAATAGACTGTGGCGAGACTGGGCCAAGCACTACTCCTCTTGATTGCAGGTCTAAATAAATACATCTAAGCAAGTAGGGCCTAAATGAAAACCTGATTCAGCAAAACAGGGGTGCCAAATTGCAATTACGTTGATGTGAAGATTGCATGACCTGGCGGACTTCAGAATATTTTACAGTTTCCTTTCATTAACCAAACTGCCCAGATCTCATTTTGGGTGTTGAATTCTCTTAATGGATTTTCCCTTCTAATTCTTTCAATGCTTAGGTGCAAAAGAAACCAGAAGAGCAGAGCATGGAGCTAGAAGACATTCTGTCTGACCCCAGGACTCCCAAACCTACTAAGTGCTATGTCTACGGCCCATCCAACCGGGCCTCCTCACCTACCAGGGGATCCACTGCCCACTTGTCGCCCTGCTGCCAGTCCCCTTGTATGCGGCCTCATCCTAAAAGCACACCCTCTACTCCTTGCCCCGCCCCAAGTCCAGTAGCTGCTACACACCGCTCACCAGCCATCAGCCCTTCTCCATCACAGTTGTCCAAAACCGTTGAGTCCCAGGAAAAGAGGGTGGAAGGGCAGCCACCACAAGACTATCCTCAATCCATGGAGCCTGGTAAGGAGTTATTCCCCTTTACATATATTAGAAATGCAATGCAATGTTTTTACTTGTTGACTTGTAAAACATTTGTCTGTCTTAGCGTCATGTCAATAGGTGATCTGGAGTTTGTGTGGTTGTTCATTCTAGATTTGTGTCTTTGTCTTGAAGCTAAGGCGCCTGCTTCAAGTCATTGTGTCTCAAAAACACATGAGCCACATGTTGGTTGTTATTCATGCTGAGCCCCTCATGCAGAAACAATCAGGGCTTTTTTTAGACCCTGTAGCTCTGTGTGGGCGGCTATATACGCAAGAACACGATTGACTAAGCTGCTGATAGATGCAGAAGATGGCTGCCAGCTCAGCTCCCCAGCGCCATCACATAAGAAACAATGAAGAAACACCTAGTCCAGACTCACCCCCACATCCCAGCCCACACCCTCTTTATCATCATTAACACCTCACTAACTGTTACAGCGTGCCAGAGGGTACAGCAGTGTCAGAAGCAGAGCCCTGTTTTACCTCAGAATTACCCCCTTAACAGCTGCACTTCTTAAGGTTGAATCAAGATCAAGGCATAGTGTCGGTGTCATGTGGAATGAAATGTGTTTTTGTTCAGTCCTCTGGTGCAAAGCTTATTAAACATATCATGCTTATAAGGTTGTCAAAAATAAGACACTTTTTTTTTTGCTGATATTTTTTAAATGCTGCACAACTGAGCTTTGTTTATGTTCCCGGTCACAGATTTGCCACCTGGATATACCTATCCAGAAATCAACATGGGATATAGGAATGGCCCCACCACTCAAGAAGTACAGCTAGCAGAGCCTGCTGAGCTGGAGGCTGTTCAGACTGAACCTGTTACACACTCTCCTCCAGCTCTCTCCAGCTTGCGAGAGGGCCTAGAATGTCATGCAATGGTGAGGCCACTCCAAGGACCACAAGAGCCAACAATGGAAGTTGATGCCACTAGCCTGGTCGAGGAACAGCCCGAGGGTGTGTTTGTGCAAGGAGAGGATGCCAAGACAGTCATGGCCAAGGGCTGCTGTGAACCCATAGAAGCTAATCAGGAAAAGGAGCACGCAGAGATAATTTGCACACCTGCTGAAGTTTCAGGCTGTGAAGTAGGACATGTACCTACCCTATACTCTAAAGAAGTAATCCATCAAGAAGAACCAATTGTTACCTTCGAGGAAGAAGTGGGTGAAGATATACCTCATCAAGAGACCGAAGACACTGACACACTGAAGGATCAGAGACTTCCACAATCATGTGTCTCTGATTGTTCACTCAGCCAGCTGCCAAACTCCACCACCCAAGCAGAGCTTGCTGAGGAACATCAAGAGAAAAACTGTTTGAAGATTCCATCTCCAAATACTAATACCTGCTCCCAGAGTCTCACAACAAGTTACTGGAGTTTGGAGCTCCTGATTGCAGCAGCCTTCTGTGGGGACTGTCCTCCTCCCTCTCCACCTTCCCCTTACCAGTCCCAGAGATGTTGTGGCCTACTCAACTCCACCTATCATGGCATGGAATTGCTGAGTGAGCTGGCTGATCTGGAACTGCAACGGAATCACCAAAGTTGTGGTACAACTCAAGGTACGTTTTTGAAAAATTTGCAGTGTCAAAAAAGGCTACATTTGTTGAAAAATCTAATTTTACTCATCCAGGGCATTGGTTTTGCTTCAGGACCCAGATTTTCAATGAAAAATCTCTTGTGTTTCCCTTTCTTGTAAAGACTATATATCTGTGTTGGTTTACATCTGTTCTTTTCTCCCGCTGTTAAGCTTTCTGCAAATGGTGGTTTGTTTGTCACTAAAGCAGTTGGTGTTTTGACTCCAAAGCATTGTCTAAGCTAATTAGCTATTTAACCTCTTTGTTAAAGCTTCCCTCATATTATATATATATTTTTTTATTAATGCAAGAGGATGTATAGTTGTTAGAGCTAGTTTTAACTATTTAAGATTTAAATAGTTAAACAATCTGCATCTGTTTTTTATGAATAACAATCTGATATTTGTAAATCAAGACATAAATTAGCCCTTCATTTCAGCCTTTCCTACAATTACTGTTTCCTGCTACCAGATAAATAGCTAATTCATCTTATTTTGTATGGTAGATACATACAAAATTCTTGTTGTGTTTCTTTTTTCTTCATCAAAGGAGAAGATCAATGGATTTTTGACCTGCAGAGTCTTGCTACTTTGGCGGCAGCTCGTGCCCTCGAATTGGGCTCACAGGAGAGCAGTACCACAGATGCTGGGAAGCAGTTTCCTGCACGAAGAACTCTCAATTTGCGCAGAAAATGCAGTTGGACGCCTCGCCATGAGCCGGTAACACATCCTTGTTTTGTTTTTTTTCTCATATAAATTTTCCTTGTGCAGTTCATATATATATTATTAAAGATAAGCAAACACTTGAATACATGAACATTTACTCAGTTATATATATATATATAACAACAGAATATAATAAATATGTTAATTGCATCCTACTTTTTTTTATGCCTTTTATTTAGATAGGACAGTAGGTTGACAGGAAGCGAAGTGGGTGAAAGAGAGGGGGGTGGGGTCGGGAAAGGTCCACGAGTCGGGACTCGAACTCGGGACGCCCGAAGCACAATGGCGCTGTATATCGGTGTGCTTCCCACGAGGCCATCGGCACGTGAGTGAGAGGGAGGGGGGTGGGGTCGGGAAAGGTCCGCGAGCCGGGAATCGAACTCGGGACGCCTGAAGCGCAATGGCGCTACATGTCGGCGCACTGCCCACGAGGCCATCTGCACCGACAATTGCATCCTACTTTAATGGCATCCTATCTCTTGAAGTTCTTTAGTCAAGGAATGTAGCAAACTAAAAGTAGTGGATAACAGAACAGTATTAACTCAGAAGTCTGTCCTGAGGTCATCCAAGACTGGAGCAACTAAGGGAAGGGTTGTTTGATTTGGTTGCTCCAGGTTTGCCCAGTGAAAGGTACCATGGACAGTATGGATGGACAGGAGTTGGCGATGCGGGTGAGGCTAGCGGAGCTACAACAGCTTTACAAAGAGAAGCAGAAAGAGCTGGCCAAACTCCAGAGGAAACATGATCATCAGTAAGCACTATCCACCATCACAAAACACTGTCTGAACACACAAGCGCTCATAGTCAAAATGTTGTCTTCCTCGAAAGGTGAAGTGTGTAATTATTATTTTTTTTATCTTAACTTGCTTTCTCCTACCTTAGATTACATGCAGATTAACCTCTATACAGTAAAACCATATTCATACCTCTAGCACTGTACTGCTCGGTTGCTAGTAGGCGTTCCTAGTTACGGTTGCCCTAGTAACGATTATGAATGTCAGTACCCCTAAGATGTCATTCTATGCTAAAAAATATTCACCTGTCTGAAATGTTACAATTATTTTTGCAACTACGTTTTGTGACACTAGTAGCACAGAAAGTACACACTTCATAATGTTTAGCAAAAGGTAACCATGTTTTTCTTTAGGAAAGAGGAGACTCCTCGCAGCCCAGCACGTCGAGGCCCTGGTAGACCACGCAAACGAAAATCAGTCCCTGGTCTTGGCTCCGGGGCCCTTAATGAACCCCAGAAAAAAGTAAAGTAAGTATCTCCTGTTCCCCTGTCCTCTTAGCTGGCATTTCACACACAAACACACACACACACACACACAGCAGATAAGCCTCCCATATCACCACAACCCAGCAGACGACTCCACAAACCATAAACAGGAAACAGGAGAACTCATCTGACCTCAGTGAGGAAGTCCAGTTACACTTTATCTTTCCTAATCAGTACTGGGCCTGAATTGCATTACATGCATTTGGCAGAGCAAAGCTGTTGGCTGTGTCTTCATATCTCCTTGCAAAGATTCCACTCTGTGTATCCTAATGTCAGTATCCTAAGTCTGTGTACATACACTGTGTGTGTGCTTGTCAATAAACTTGTTCCGTGTCTGCCAATCGCTGATGTGAGTGGCATGACTATCCTGCAGCAGCCAGGGGGGATTCAACAGGCTGTGGATGTAATTAGAGCGCTGTGAATTCTCCTCTAATCTATTTTATTGCCAGGAATGTGACACATTCCTGTCGTTTAGCACTTGGGTCAGTGCAGGCCAGGAGAAGAGGTCACGTTGACACATGCATTCTTACACTGCAATTAATTAGTGTGTGAGTGTGCTGTTGTGGAGGACAGCTGCCTGTGTAGACCGTAGAAAAAAGGCAGTTCGCTAGATTTGGGAACATAGCACATATAATGACTGTAGTTAGGATGAGTGATTGCACTGTTCCTCGATGCCTGCTGGTATATAGAGGATCTGTCAATGTTTACATCTCTCTCCAGAGCTTTGAGGATTGTTATTGACACTCCAAACACCCCCTAAAACCTCCTTCTATCTCTCTTTCTCATTGTGTTCCCGGCCTCCCCACTGTCATGTCACCTCCTTTCTGTTTCCGCCCGCCTGCCTCTGCCCTCGTGTCAACCAGCCGCCACAATGTGATTCCATATGACAGTGACACCCAGACGCACGGGCAGGCAGCCAGGGCCCCTCACCAAGGGCAGTGTGTTTGTGTGTCTACTGTATATAAAGGAGGGCAGTGTGTCTAGTAGCATTTAACAGGCTAGCAGCCAGATCTTCATTGTGTAGAACAGGGGTATATTTCCTTCCCAGTGGAGGTCCGGACAAAATATATACTGTATATATAAGAGTGGTTACACATTTCCATCTGGGCAACAGTAATGCTTTGTAAAAGGAGAAAAAAAAAGTCAAAAATAGTCAGGATAGTGGGTCCTCGGAGCCAAAGGCCTTTTTTAAAATAAATAAATAAAAATCATTAATTGAGTCCAAATAGATATAAATATTAAAAATTTTTATTATTATTTTTATTAAAAATATTATTATTTTTTACATTTAGATGCATATGTAAGGCAGAAGGCCATGTGACAGAAAAAAATACTGTACAGGGGTTCAGAGTTTTCCTCTTGAAGTCTGGACCATTTTTATATTTTGCTTAAAACAAACATAATCAAAACGCTCTCATCATGAGCAGTAAACAAAGTTAAGTAGTAAATTCGAAGTTTATGTTGTCTTTCCTTGCCATCTACAAATAATTTTCCCAATTTTAACAATTATTGTTTATTTTAAAATGCTCTCATCATACTGATTCATAATGCTAAATGTAGATGAAAAACAAGTCCTGTCACAAATCTGGTTTGAACGGTCAGTCATATATGTATGATAGGTAAAAAATAACTATATTTGCAGCATTGTTGTTTTCTGCAGTGTTTTAGCAAAAGTATCAATCTATTTTGCTGCTTACCGTGTTTCTGCTTCTGTTTTTAAAGTAACTGCATCATCCATAGCTCTTAAAGGGATAGTTCACCCAAAAATGAAAATTTGATGTTTATCTGCTTACCCCCAGGGCATCCAAGATGTAGGTGACTTTGTTTCTTCAGTAGAACACATATGATGATTTTTAACTTTAACCGTTGCAGTCTATCAGTCGTATAATGCATGGCAATGGTAACAAAATCTATGAGAGTAAAAAAAACATGCACAGACAAATCCAAATTAAACCCTGCGGCTCGTGACGACACATTGATGTCCTAAGACACGAAACGATCGGTTTGTGCCAGAAACCGAACAGTATTTATATCATTTTTTACCTCTAATACACCACTATGTCCAACTGTCTTTGAGCGCGCGCAGGCATCCGGTGCGTGAGGTGTGTACGCGCTCTGGCGTAGTTTATGCAAGCGCCGGAAGTGATCTCTCGCGCGTATACGTCACTCATTGTTTACACAGTGCACAGTCATTGTAGGTATGACAGCTAATCAAAATGGTACTTGCGCTTATCCGGATTGTTCAAACCAACTTAAAACTAAAAGATTACGTTCTCTCACGCGAACTCATTCAGGAGTGGTGACTTTCCACATATTCCCAACTTCTGAGCCTGCTCGCCTGAAGTTATGGTTGATTGCTCTTCGGCTGGATATCAACACACCCATTAACGTAAACTAACGGTTAAAGTTAAAAATCATCATATGTGTTCTACTGAAGAAACAAAGTCACCTACATCTTGGATGCCCTGGGGGTAAGCAGATAAACATCAAATTTTCATTTTTGGATGAACTATCCCTTTAATTGTACTTTAGAAGCAACGCATAGGAAGGGCTTGAATGAAGCCCGTTTGGCTTTAGATAAAATATTACAAATATTCGAGAATATAATGCCGAAAGATCATTAGAATAAATGACACTGAGCGCTTGTTGTGTGAACCACTCCATTGTTTTGAAGGTGGCTGATGTAGATATGTCACTGTCCACAGAATTTTCCAGTAGTTTACAGGTTTATTAGGATTGGAAATTGAAAACCTTTTTGTTGTTGTTTTTTGTTTGTTTGTTAACAATGATTCACTTTTACAACAGACTCATTGGAAATACTTGTATCTACCTAAAGTTTTGCAAAACTACAAAAATTTGAGTATTTATACATACAGTTCACTAAGTTTCTAGCTGAAATGAACGCTAGAGTCCTGTGAAACAAGTCACGATAAAAGAGCTCCAAGACTTAAAGACAGAAGTATGTTAAACTGGCATGATTTCCTCAGCAAATGCATATTTATGTCACATTTGAAATAAATCACTGGACATTTCAGTACCACAATATGTACAACCAATGTAATAATTCACGTTTCAGATAAAACTGAACATACTTTTAGCACCACTCACAGAATAATTCAATTTTAAAGTGTCAAGTTACATGCAAAAAGCAAAGTAGTATCATTTAGCAGGAATGTCACCACTGGCACAAAATAACAAATTCTAAACTGAGGGCAAAGAACAGATTTAGCGAGTAACTTCCCCACCTAAGCTTGTTTGTTTATGGTGCATAATCTTTCTGACAACTGTAGGTGAATTTATTTATAAATCGAATTCAGATGGTACATTAAGTGGAATAAGGTTTGGGACCAGAATCCGTAAATTCTTAATTGTGCTTTTTTGGTTTGTTGTATGATATATGTTGTTGTTACTGCTGCTGTTGGACTCATGTGTAACACAGTGCAACACTGCACTGCATAATGAGAAGCTATTAACAGACTGGTTCACACGTTCAGTGTTTTCTCTAGTGCAGGTGACTGCACTGAGGCATTGTCACTTGCTGCTTTCCATTTAGCCTCTTGTGATTGAGGGCAGTGGGTCAGTAGGTAATAACACTAGCTCACATCCTATGTGTATGTGTGTGCGTTTGTGTCTGACACTGTATCTGTGCTTAAAATTCCTTGCAGTGATGTTTAATGTGTGCGCGTGTGTGTGTTTGAGAGAGCTCTGTTTAATTAGCCGCGAGAGCATGCACCAGAGGGAGGGGCCATGTCACGTTGTGTTTGTCAGTTCGTCTACCTCACGGGGAAAGAACACACACTCCATTGCGCCCTCTGTCCCGTTGCCTGTCAATCACACACACAAACAGCAACATATACACATTCTGTTCTTGTGTGCACATATACACACTGATAGGCTATTTGAGTGTCAATAGACACAGATGCATTCCCAGCACAAAACACAACCAGTCTGATTCTATCCTGCAGGATAAATCACAAGAGATTTCTTTAATATCCCAGGACAGTAATGAGTTTAAATGGAGATCAAACAGAGACATTGACTTCTCCTATGAAAAGACCCCAGTAATCTCACAAGTTTCATAGATCTCAGTGACGTCCCAAACTGAGTTCAGATTTACCAAGAAGTCCAGCATCAGAGATCTCAACATGAACTCAATCACTTCTCATCAAATTATCTAGAGATAGAATGATTTCAGTTGTTTACCACATTGATTTTAAAGATTTATACTCTTATGCCTTGTCCTAATATATTCAGAGTTTCAATCCCTGTTGAAAAAACCAGCATATGCTGGTTAGGTATGTTTTGAGTTTTTTCAACAGGGTTGACAAGCAATTTTTTGTCTATACATGCAAGATTTTGCACCAATGAGCAACGTTACCCAGCGACATGCTGCAGAAATAAAAACCAAGCAATCAGCACAACTTCCTGTTGTGGCTGATTAGATCAGCTGAAATGTACCTAAATTTGACTATGGCATGACTTGACGCAGATTTAAAGCCTGTTCACACCGAGGACAACAACTATAATGATTACTTTAATATTCAATCTAATTCTATGAGAATAGGCAAGTCCACACCACAACTGTATAACAATAGTGGCATGGAGGAACATTATCAGAATGTTTTGGAAACACTTTCAGGACTATTTTTTCCAGCTGCTAAATGATAAAAACATTGACAGCCAATCAGAATTTAAAGAGCTCCAACATTTAAAGTCGCTGACATCATAACTGCAGCAGGCACTTATAACAAACAGGGGTGCGTTTCCCAAAAGCAACTATGGTTGCAAGTTCCGTTGTTACCAATAGAGTTCAATGGAACTTACGACCATAGTTAGCTAACGATGCTTTTGTGAAACGCACCCCAGAACATTATTGTTTATTGGTGTGGATGCTAATATAGTTATCGTTTATGTTATCTTTACTGTTATCGTTCTTGGTGTAAGACAAAGTTGATACTTAAATGAAACACAACCAAGATCTCCTTTGTGTCTCCTGAGCTTTGAAAGGGCAATCTCAGAGCAAAACAGCATGTTCCCCTGGGATTATGTAAGCAGAAGCACATTACAGCAAACAAAATCTCAATTAGGTTTCCACAAAGACAGCCTCTCTAGAGATGTCTAACAGCGATTAAACAGCTCGCGTGACTGATGGCACAGTAGTGCTTAGCTCTTTGCTGGAGGATGGAAGGTAATCTTTTGTCTGTGTGCTGTTGGTCTAGCGTTCATTCGGTCTGTCGGGCAGGTTTCCAGGGAAATTCAAGGGCATTCTCTCCCAGCCTGCATTCAGAGCCGAGGGGGACACGCTGCCTCACTGATATGGAAATACAACTGTGAGGGCTCTGATATTCACCAAGAACAATAGCGTCAAACATGCAGTGCCCTCAAACGTCTCGCTCTGTCTTTTCAAAACTGCCCTCGAACAGTGGCGGGATGGCTGTCTGATCGCAGTTCCTCCAGCGTGAGGTGTGGAGACCATGCTTTTTAGTTCACTCTTTCTATACTCATCAGAGGAAGAGCAGGTGGTGATTTGAGCCCACTGAGGCAGTTCAGCCTCATTCATTCTCTGATCTGTCTTTCTTGCTTCCCCTTTTCATACCGACACTGCCTGAGCTGTGTTTCGATCATGAATGACTTACTGATTTTGAATGAGTATTTTAAGTGAACAAATCACTTCTGTTCTAGCTTTTTTTATTCACTGAAGTCTCTCCTTTGAAGCACCTGATTTCAAGACTGATAATTGCACATGCTAAAAGCATTATAGTGCAGTTTTTGAAGGAGGATTTCCCCACCCAGATCCAGTCCGTATCCAGTCCAGATGGTGGATCAGCACCTATAGACGACGTCTACAGCCCTGAATGTCAGCGGAGACCATGTCAACTAGACGAACCCTAGAGACAGATCCCTTGTGAAGACCTCATCGGCCATTAGCACAAGACCACGAGAACCAGACGAGTCTTCTGCTCAATCTGATGTACGTTGCAGTTAAACCACACGATGCTGGTTTCGTCTGGCCTGAAGAGAACTGGCCCCCCGACTGAGCCTGGTTTCTCCCAAGGATTTTGTCTCAATTTCTGTCACCGATGGAGTTTTGGTTCCTTGCCACTGTCGCCTTTGGCTTGCTTAGTTGGGGACACTTAATTTCTGGCAACATTGTTGACTTGACTGCACAGACACTATTAGAAGAGAACTGAACAGAGCTGGATGATGAAATCACTGAATCAACAATGAACCGACTTTAAACTGATAAACTGACTGTTTTCTATTGTCCTCTTGCATTATCAGCATACGATTTTCCTGTTTAACACTTTAAAGCTGCTTTGACACAATCTGTATTGTATAAAGCACTATATAAATAAAGGTGACTTGACTTAACAATCATCACTAAATGAGACAGTGTTTTAAATCTGAACGATGGAGCAGTGCTGAACAAATTGGGACATTTTTGTGATAAGTTTGTTGCAATTTGTGTTATAATTTCTTTTTACTAAATTTTACTAAAGGACAGTAAGAATTGATTTTGTTGCAAACGACTTTTTAACAAATCTGTTGAGTGAATGATTTAATGACTCACAAAACACAAAAAGACAAACAGCGATGATGATGTAAAGAATCTGAATGAACAGATTCTGGGATGAATCAAAATATCCACCACTTCTGAGCTGCACTGACTGTAACAGCCACTGTTGATCTTTGATTGACAGATTGGTGGGGGCGGGGCTAAGTCCACTAGCAGAGGAGCAACGGGGAGGTGGAGAATCGCAGAAGAAGAAGACAAAATTGTCCAATCGAGGATTTAGCCGTCTCAGCTCTACACAGGTCAGTATCCACAAATGAATCCTTTTGTCTCTTGCTCCCATCAGCCAATCATCAATTATTTATTTATTAATCAGCTCATGCTTTTTTATTAACCCTTTGCTAAGCTTCACCGCCATTGGTTACTATTGCTCTTACAGGATTGATTTGGATATGCAAACTAGCTAGATTTTGGGGGTATAGCAAAGGATAGCCCAGAATAAGTCTTAATGTTGGTCAAATCCCCTCAGTACATCTATTCCTATTGTTCTTTATTAGATGAAGTCACAGTGTTATCGGAAAAACAGCTCCCTTGATCAACAAATAACTCCGCTCAAGCAGAAGGTCCCAGGTGGAAGACATACATCTGGAGCTGCGTCAAGAGACCCAGAGTTTTCCTCAGCATCTAAGAGCCTGTACTCTGGCCACAGTAACTCCAAAAGAGATTCCACACAGCTCAACACAGCCAATGAGTCTGAGAGCCTTAGTGATACAGGTAAAACCTTCTTCTATTTTCTATAATGGCATTGTGTCATATCATCTGTCATGTGGCTTTAACAGACAAAACTAAGATATTGTACTGTAACAGTAAAGAACAAAATATGACTTACCCAAAACAACAAGATAACCTAATAGTCAACCTAAATACATTAATCTTTACAAACAAAACAATTTTTGTAGGTAAAATCAGGAAGAAATTGCTCCTTACGCTAACAATAGCAGGTTACCTCTTTTTACAGTGTAGTCTTCCGGGTACTTGTATAGTCAGAATAACCAAAATGCACAATTCTAGTACTGAAATTCTAAACTTTCTGACTAAATGATGGAGCCTAACTTTCACTAACTTCATCATGTCCTTGCGATGCAATCAATGGCAGTTTTATCTGATGTACTTGTGTATGCATGGAATTATTTCCAGCCACGAGTGGGGATAGCGGGACACAGGAGTGCTGGAAGAGGCACAACTCAGTGGCAGTTAAAAAGGAAAGGAAGAAAAGTCCTGGATCAGCAGCTTGTTTGCAGGAGCCAGGGGCCAGGATCCTGCAGGGCAGGGGACAGGAAGTGGATGAGGACGGGGAGACATCCCCCCCTGAGAGCGAGTCCTCTGAGCAAGGTGAGAGTCAGCCAGTTTGTGTCATCTGGGGAAAGTAAGAAAAGCTAGTGAATCTTTCAAATGTGTCACAATTATTCGATACTCTGAGTCTGTGTGTCGCCACCTGTCTTGGTCTCTGTGCCTCTTCTCTCTGACACAAATGCAGTTGATTTCTTAAATATTTCTTAAATGAATGCTTGTGCCCCTAGCAGCACTGAGAAAAGTTGTTAGTAAGCGAGAGAGCAGTGTGCGTGTAATGGAAAAACATTTATGTGTGTTAGGGGTCGTTCACACAGAAACATGTAAAAACGCAAGATGCATGGCTCAGGAAATATTTTTAAAAACTGACAGGGCAGAATGACTCCTCTGCCGTATTGCCACCAAATAAAACAGTTGCCATGACAACTTGCTACTGTAAACAAAAGCTTACAACGCTTGCCCCACCTCTGGGGTCTTCTGATTGGACCAGACACTGATGAGCTGCGCTGTGTGTAAAAGTTGAAATTCTTTTAACTGTGTCTTAAAAATGTGCCACTCATGTGCGAGATGCTGCAAAAGACACAAGAAGAAAAACTTGTTCTGTGTGAACGGCTCCGTAGACTAGTGTAACCAGACTTTTGGTCAGGTCTACTTTATTTGGTTCACTTAGACAGGAAGAGATTATCTGACCAACATGTAATGCAACCAAATAAATCTGTTTTTGCAAAATTTGTTTTTACATGTCATTTAGGGATGGGTTTATCTGAAAAAAAAACACATACCACAGTAATAGACTGGCATGGAAAAAAATATGCAAATTTAGATTAGCAGAAAGTTTGAGGTAAATGCAAGAAAATGTGTGCAGTATTTGTGATAAGATTTTGTGTCAGTCCAAAAGTTTTAAATATCAATTACTTCACTGCTGGAAAACAAAAAAGTAATATGAAGTTGTTTCCATGGCTGTCTAGTTTACTTGCTACTTCAGAAACCTCCTGAAAACAACACTATAACTCATTGTTTCATAAGGCATACAACTGTTTGCACTGTAAAACATTACCAAATTAGATCAAGATGTAGTTGTAAAGAAGTATTTCTTTTAGTGATTCCAACATATTATGTTTGGATATTTATATTATAGTCAGATGTGAAAAGCCATACTGAAATACCATTTTCATGATACAGAGGAAGATGAAGACGAAGGCAGTTATGGCAGTGAGGAAGGCCAAGACATCAAAGCACCGACGTTCAGGGATCTGCCATTCAGTCCGGCCATTACAGGCCCCTCCACTTTCTCTGTTGTGAAACTGGAAGCCAATCAGAAGGCAAAGATTAAGCGGGAACGGCAAGAACTTTATGGTAAAGGCCATCAAAAAGCCCAGTGATTGGCGCACCTCACCTGCGTTTTTTATTTTAACCATTTTTATTTTTGTGAAACCCATTCAGGATCTCAGTTTCGGGCTGTAACAGAAGGAGATGTGAAGGTGAAGCGACGGTCCCCCTGTAGATCCGTCCCCATCACTGTCTCCAAACCTTCAGGTGTCAGAAGGCCACCAGGCAGGCCCAGACTGCAGGACAAACGCTGGCCTGGGATCACAGGAAGGCCGGGTCATTACAGAAAGAGTAGCAGCCATCTCTCATTTCCCAGAAGCAGCAGCAGCGAGAGGCTGAAGAGAGCCACTCGGAAGAGCTCCATGCTGAGAGCCACGGTAAGCAAAGTAAACAGAGCATTGTACGGTTCTTTACAGAGACACAATATTTTTCATAGTTTAGGAAGTTTGAGTGCTTATGCATCTCATTCAAACATGCATAATGCCTTTCTCATTCATTTTTAAAAAATCTACAGACAAATATGTAATAGAGTTGTATATTTGTATACAGAGATATGCATTTAATAACCTCAATAACTTAATAATTAGTGGTTTGAATTACAACAAAATTCAAAGATGGGAAATAAATCTTAGAAACTTCTAGGCTATAATTTTTGCACTAAGCAGAATTGTGATTTTTATTTGCAGTGAATGCTGTGAATTTTAAAGTTTAGCTATAACACCACTTTAAAGTGGGATTGTGATTATATTACTCATTTTGAGTGTTCTAGTTTTACTACTACAATACTACAAGTGGAATTGTCAAGAATTTCTAAAGACATCTTTTAGTTTGCATCAAATAAAGATAAGCGCCATGGCTTTTAATTGATAGGAACCATAGAAAATATATGTAGTTATGTTTACCTAGTTATTTACATTTACATTTAGTCATTTTGCAGAGGATTTTATCCAAAGCGACTTACAATTAGGGAATACATAAAGTGATTCTTCTTAAAGAGGCAAACACACACAGAAAGTGCTCGTAATGCCAAGTTTTAGGCATTTTTTTTAAATAAGTACAAGCTAGGAAGGGAAGGAATAAATAAAGAGAAAGACAAAGTTTTTTTTTTTTTTAGTATAGGATGAAGGCAAGTAGCGTTGAAAGAGATGAGTTTTCAGCTGTCGGTTGAAAATTGTCAGGGATTCAGCATTCCGGATAGAGGTGGGAAGATCATTCCACCAGCCACGAATGGTGAACGAGAATGTTCTGGAAAGTGAATTTGAGCCTCTCTGTGATGGTACCACGAGGCATCGCTCACTAACGGATCTCAGACTTCTGGAGGGGATGTAGATTCGTAGTAGTGAGTGGAAGTAGGCGGGTGCTGAGCCTGTGGCTGTTCTATATGCAAGCATCAATGTCTTGAACTTGATGCGAGCCGTAACCGGTAGCCAGTGCAAGGAGATAAAGAGAAGTGTAACATGGGCTCTTTTGGGCTCGTTGAAGACCAGTCGTGCCGCTGCATTCTGAATAATTTGTAGAGGTTTGATTGTGCTTGATGGAAGTCCAGCCAGAAGAGCATTGCAGTAGTCCAGCCTAGAAATGACAAGGGCCTGGACAAGAAGTTGTGCAGAATGCTCTGTTAAAAAGGGCCTGATCTTTCTGATGTTGTGCAATGCAAACATTCAAGATCGAGCAGTCTTTGCAATGTGGTCTTTGTAGGTCAGGTGGTCATCAAAGATTACACCAAGATTTCTGACCGAAGTTGATGGGGTAATTGTAAAAGCTTGGAGAAGGTGTGAGGGGATTGGTTATAGAGGGCATGTTGTAGGATGGCTGGAGAGGAGAAGTTTTGATACTTCTGCCTCAGTGTGGGGACAGAAAGAGAAGATGGGAGTTTTAGCAGTGGGTGTGGTTGGTTTGAAGTCCTGTGTTTGTGGGGCTGAGAATTGACTACTGATTGTTCTAGTTTTGTCTGTGAAGAATGTGGCGTAATCATCTGCTGCTATAGAAGTGGTGGGAGGTGGTGGAGGGGGACAGAGGAGAGAATTGATGAGAAATGGGTAGGTGAGGGAAGAGAGGAGGATACTATGGAGGAAAGATGGGAGGGGGAAAGGGAGTGTAGGTTTTGTCTAAAAGTAAATGGTATAGGGGTTGGTGGCAGACAGGTAGCAAAATGTAGTGTAAATGTAATGAAGAAATGGTCAGATATATGTAGGGGTTCTACCAAAATTTTGTCTGCAATACAATTGCGTGTGTAAATTAAGTCAAGTTGGTTGCCTGATTTGTGTGGGAGAAATTGTTAGCTAGATCAGCTGGGGTTGCTGAGTCTTGTGGACGAATCCAGGTCTCAATCAAGCCCAAGATGCTGAGTGTGGATTGTAAAGAAAAAGCAGAAATGAAGTCTGCTTTGTTGACAGCTGACTGACAATTCCAGAGACCCACAGAGAAAGAAAGAGGTGCAGTAGAGGATGTAGAGATAGGATGCAGGTTAGCAATTGCGTTGCCGTCTGCGTGTGGCGTTAGAGCATTCTCGAGAGACAACCGGAATGTTTTGGAAACACATGATAGAGGTGGAAAAGAGAGGACAGAAAAGGAGAGTGTGTAAAAGGAAGATACAAATAATACTTAAGTACGTTGCAGGTTTCTTTGCTCAGTGAAGTCACGCAAGTAAAGTCGCAGGTTTTTACACTAGGAGGCTGAATGCTTCTGCTGACGCTTCCGCGTCAAGCCACAGATATCAAATAAATACACAGTCTAAGACACTAAAGTGA
>NW_015537948.1:506769-518315 GCF_001515605.1 Sinocyclocheilus anshuiensis
ATCCTCCGGGAATGAGGACAGCAGCCCATCCAGCTCTTCTAGGAAGGTGGATAGAATTTGCCCAGGAGGGTGGTAAATTACCACAACCTGGAGTTTTACAGGAGCTGTTATAGTGATCACATGAGATTCAAATGAGTTATAATTGCATAGGGGAGAGTGGGTTGAGTATTTCCAATTGTTAGAAATGAGCAGACCAGTGCCCCCACCCCGGCCAACCTGACGGGGGGTGTGAGAGAAGGAGAAATTGTTAGCTAGATCAGCTGGGGTTGCTGAGTCTTGTGGACGAATCCAGGTCTCAATCAAGCCCAAGATGCTGAGTGTGGATTGTAAAGAAAAAGCAGAAATGAAGTCTGCTTTGTTGACAGCTGACTGACAATTCCAGAGACCCACAGAGAAAGAAAGAGGTGCAGTAGAGGATGTAGAGATAGGATGCAGGTTAGCAACATTGCGTTGCCGTCTGCGTGTGACGTTAGAGCGTTGTCGAGAGACAACCGGAATGTTTTGGAAACACATGATAGAGGTGGAAAAGAGAGGACAGAAAAGGAGAGTGTGTAAAGGGAAGATAAAAATAATACTTGTGCGTTGCCGGTTTCATTGCTCGGTGAAGTCGCGCAGGTAAAGTCGCAGGTCTTAACTCTCGTTGGTCTTCACACGAGGAGGCTGAACACGAGGGCTGAACGCTTCTGCTGATGCTTCCACGCCAGCGCACAGACATCAAATAAATACACAGTCTAAGAAACTAAAATGAAAACAGTTAAATTGTAATAAATATAAGAGCTTAGATTAGATTTAGGCATTTTATTCCTTAAAGCATTGCAGAGCTATTCAGTTGTCAAGCACGCACATTGGATTGATTTTAATAACTTGAAGGTACTTATAGTGTGCACCTAGCACTAGGTAAACACAATTATTGGATGAGGACTCGGTATTGGCAGATAAGCTAAATTAAATGATTGTATGGGGGACAAAAAACTTAATTGGGACAACCCTAGTTGTAAAGTCTTGTTTACTAGTATTCTTATAGTTCTGTTTGTGTTATTTCGTAGTTTTAAATAATTTATTATTGTTTCAAAAAGTGAAAAAGAGTAATTAAGATTTAGTAGGTGTCTCCAAATTGTGGATTGGTTGCATACATTTAACTCAGATGCCTATGACTGTCTGCAACTTATCTTTAAAGGTTTTTCTTTTACCTTACTTTAGAGGAGAACTTACTGGTCGACCGAAGCCCAGTCCCAAGACAGTGATGATAACGGCAGCACTCGGAGAACCAGACTTCGAGAGGTACACACACAAACTCAAGCATTCACAACTTTTGGTACATTTAACGCTTGTCTTCTCTTGCTGAGTAAGAAGCGACTTCATGTAAGGTGATGTTCACACGCTCTGTCGTTTAGTCTGAAAAAGTGAGGACATTTTTTGCTGAACATGGAGAATGTATAAAAGAGTTTTCCTCCATTTCCTTCAAGCAATTCAGTGCATGTGCTGTTTCTGTGGTTCAGTCTAAAGGTCGAGCAGTCAGCCGTCTAATGGAGAGTTTTGCAGCAGATGAGGGCTTCCACTTGGGTGAGGACAGTAGCTTCTCAGAGGAGGATGAGAGGAAGGTGTCATCTAATAGCAGGACTGCTCCAGGTAAATGGATACTTATGGTCTACACTACAGTAGTGATTTTACCACAACTGGCAGGTGATGTCAGGCATGATGTGAAGTCTTTGGTTATGTAAAATTGTATTTTGAGTTGTTACTTTTCATCTTGCAGTTCCTCCTAACTGTATTCTGACCAAAGAGTTCCTGACCGATGGACTCAAGATTCTGATCTCCAAAGATGATGAACTACTATATGCTGCTCGTCTGCAACCCCTGGAGTTGCCTGATGCGTATGTGTACTGTACTGTACTGTAATACACACAAACTCCCTTTCCAAATATTTGGAAAGGGGGGGCGGGTCTCTGGAATTCTGAAGAATAGTTTTAAACATGGTACAGTAAAATGGCACAAATTCATAAAAAATAAGCCCCAGTCAATAATGTATTATATTTAAAATATTCAATATTTTTACCAAGAAACAAGCAAGGTGTCATGAAAGTTTGAGGATCCAAGTGCAGTGTTTATTGATGGGTAATCCAAAGGCATAATCCAGAAACAGGCAGAAGGTCATATACACAGGCAATGAGTCCAAACAATAACAGGGCAAAACAAAGGCAAAGGGTAATCCAAAAGACAGACAAGGAAACAACACCAGGAACCAAGACACAGGAGACCCAGGAAACAAGGCTTAGAATTGCAGTACAGACACATACAAGATGTAGCAATAAATGGCAAAGAACCGGGCTTTTATAAGGTGAGTTAACAAGGCTAACAAGACACAGGTGCAAACAATGTGTGCTGATGAGTGTGTGCAAAGGATTATGGGGAAGGCCATCCAGGATAGAGTGGCAAAGGTATGGGATGGAGTGCCCTCTGGTGGCTATCAAGAGCACTCCAGCTGGTGATCGTGACATAGCCCCCCCTTAAGGAGTGGCTTCCAGATGCTCCTAAACAAGAACAGACTTAAGTTTAAGGTGGAGCAGAGATGGAACAGGGTGAGGGATGGAGGGCCAGGCCCATGGACAGGAAGTAGGACTGAAGATTGCGGCAGATCGGGGAACCAGGGTGGAGCTGGAGGAGCTGGTGACCAGGGCAGGGCCAGCAGAGCAGGAAGCCAGGGCAGAGCCGAAGACCACCAGGGCGGAACAGGCGGAGCTGAGGATCACCAGGGCGGAGCTAATGGAGCTGAGGAGCACTTCAGCGGAGCTGATGGTGCAGGGGACCACCAAGATGGCTCAGGCTGAACTGGAACCCAACATGGTGGATCTGAATGCCACCAAGTCGGAGCAGACGGAACTGCAATTAAGAACACAGAGAGGTTAGAAACGGCCCCTGTGGACGTAACAGGACATTCAGAGAGTTCAGGAACAACTTTTATGGTCGTGTCAGGACAGGCTAAGAGTTAAGAGACGGCCTCCATGGCCGTGACAGGACAGGCAGAGAGTTCAGAAATCGCCTATCGCCTGCACCAACATCAGCAGGGAGTCCTCCACACTGGACATTAGTCTTGCTTCTGGGAGGTGTTGCACCTATCATAAACTCCTGTTGCTGTGTTTTGCACCAAGACATGTTGATTGACGTTACCCCAATAGGATTATGCTCACTACCACAGTTAAATGAGCAGTGATTATCACCCACTAGTTTCCCACAGTCCTTAGTTGGTTGCAAAAGTCATCCTGCATCACTTCCTCTAAGCCCTCTGTTCAACAGTAAAAGTGTCACTGAAGAGAATCAGTCACAGCCAATGAAAGTGAGCCCTCCGTAGCAGTTTGACACGGATGGCCAAGCATTACACACACCACTGAAAATAACTCCTTTGTACTTTCTGCTCTCTCTCCAGCTATAGTATTGTTATCGATGGGGAGAGAGGAAACCGACCCAGAATCTACTCCCTGGAGCAACTCTTGCAGGAAGCTGTGAGTTTCCCATTTACAGCAAACAAACCTTCCTACGCTCTGAGCTTTGGCCTCTCAGGACGCACACACATCACCACATCCTCCAAAATCCCCTCTTCCATTACACAGCAGCACAAAACAATGTCCTCTTTCCTGAGATCCCTATACACAATGCCATTTCCTAAAGTCCTGTTTCCAGCACACCTTTTGCCTCACTTTTCTTCACACCACTTCAGGCTCTACCCTTGTTCACACCTTCTCACGTACAAGACTGCACATACATCTGCAAACATTACATGCTCTTCTTGACACTTTCCATGAAGACGATACACTATGGTGTCCCAGTACCTTTAATGCTTTATATGGAAGAAATGCCATGTTTTTGTTGTTGTATGAAAGATTAGATTTTGTATAACATGAAATTAAATAATGCCCCAAATAATGTTTAACTGATATTAAATCAGTTGCAGTAAAATTAATTGCGCATTAATTGTAAGAAAAAAATTAGCAAACAAATATTTTTTCATTGGGAAATATATTTTTATTACAGACCAACATTGGTTTAGCTAGCTCTTGCTGAGTTAATGCCCGTTCACACCAAGGACGATAACTATAAAGATAACGATAAAGATATAGTTATAAAAATCGTTCTCAATATTAAAGAATAGCAGAGTCCACACCACAACTATAACGATAAAGACAAAGAGAAACGATATCGTTGGAATCACTTTCAAAATGATTTTTCTCCAGCTGATGAACGATAAAAAATTGAGAGCCAATCAGAATCCATCCTGCTGTAACGAGCTCGAGAATTTAAAGCGGCAGAGGCGCTTGCGCTTAGAATAAACAGACGATATCATTCGCTGGTGTGGACGCTAATATCGTTATCTTTATAGTTATCTTTATAGTTATCATTCTTTGTGTGAACGGGGCTTTAAATATGTAGAGTTTTTCATTATTATCATTAAGTATTATCTGTTTATTTGAATGTTTATTTAATGTTTATTTCTAGAAAGTCACACAAATCAAAGGGATTAAATATTATGTAACATTCATATAATATTAACAGAAAATAAATTTGAGAGCGTGAGATCAATGTTTTCAGAAATTTAAGCATCTCTTCTTACTGACAGTTTGTTGATTTTTATTCATTTTGTATTTTTTACACTGTTCATGGAAAGTGCATCCTGTCTAAATTGGTGAGGAACATCTGTCACTATTTAGCAGCCAAAACACAATCACATCTACCTCCTCTAGAGGCCTGCACACTGCACGTCTTTATTCAGTGAGCACTGGGCCCTTCCAGCACCTTCATATCTTTTGAAATCCCACAGCAAACCTCTAGAATGTGCCAGCAGGGCAAATCGATATTTCCCTCAACAGCCACCATTATAAATGACTGTACACTCAGGACTTGTTTGTGCAATTCAAATGCCCTATTTTATAATTGTTGGTCCATATACACATGCAAACAACTCATAGTAAGTGCTACAGTATTTTCAGCTTTTTGGACCATGAGCATTGGATTTTAAGGCTTTGTATTTAAAGAAATAGTTCCTCTAAAAATAAAAATGATCTCACCATTAACTCCCAATCGATCCAAACCCATATGACTTTGCCTAACCAGACATGGGAAACCTGCTTGAAAATAGTCATAGCCAATTTTATGGATAACTGGCAATAAGACTTAGGCTGATGATGCAAGGGGCAACTTTTTGAGCAATGTTGCCAGGCAACTTTGGACACTGTTGCCGCCAACGGGCAACCAGATGAGACACAGGGCCCACCACCAATCTAAAGTATCCAGATAGACACTTGTTATCCATTCTCAATGTGAAAGTGCCCAAGCAACATTGCTCAAAAAAAGTTGCCCGGCAAAATTGCTCAAAAAGTTGCCCCATGGGGGAAGTTTTTGAGCAGGTTGTTTTTATGTATTTACTCAGTGCAACTTATAACATCCAAGTGTCAGAAAAAAATTAAATATAAAATATTTTTTTGGTTTCTGTCTCTCTCTCTCTCTCTCTCACACACACACATACACACACTTGTTATTCAGCTGTGTGTTAACGCTCTGCAGCAGCTGTCTCTAATTACACTGAACTTCCACTTTCCAGAGTGTTCCACTCCTCCATGTACCTTTGACACCAATCTACACGCACAACCTTCCAGCTTCACATCCCCTCAGTCAGAGAGCACCTGTTACCATAGCAACAGTAAATTAAAGAAACCTGAAAGGGGTTTGAGCTGAATGGGGGGATCTGGGCGCTCTGTTAGACAGAGAAATCAGTGTTGCCAATTTAGCTACTTTGTAGCTAGATTTAGCGACTTCCCCGCCCCTTTTGAGACTTTTTTCAAAAGTTTAGGGACAAATATAGCAACTGCTTGGACAAACCTTATCTAAGTTCTCATCTTGCCCACTGATCTACGTTCATCTTTATATAGATCAGTGAATTTGCCATTGTGATGTCATCTAGTGACATTTAGCTACCAGTTTTAGCTACTTTCAATTGAAAGCAGTTGGCAACACTGAGAGAAATGCTGCAAACCTGCAATCACAGTCGCTCCATTCACACACTCCTCATTATTACTCAGCAAGTTAGTGTTTACCACACCTCCGCTTCCGTGGCTTTCAGCCCTAACATGCTGGCATGAGATAAGTGCTGCTTTCATAAGAGCCTCACTGATTGACTTCTGTGTGTGTCATTTATCATCTTGGGAGTCCAAAACCACTTTCACTGGCATTGCCTGACAGAAGTTTGTTCCTGTGTGTGTGTGTGTGTGTGTGTGTGTGTGTGTGTGTGTTAGGTACTGGATATACGCCCTGACACTGAGGCTGTGCTAAAAGAAGGGACTAGAGTGTGTGCTTACTGGAGTGAGCGCTCACGATGTCTTTACCCGGGATTTGTGCGAAGGGGTGAGGCATAGACATAGTTTTCTCTTTCTTAAATAGCACATAATTCAAGGATTAAAGAACTACTGTAAATTGTTTCAATTAAATTAACTAGTTCTGGTGGTCTTCTAGATGGTGATGAAGGTAAACCTGGTGGGGTTATGGTGGAGTTTGATGATGGAGATAGAGGGTGGATCTCTCTCTCCAATATTCGCTTTCTCCCTCCCGATTACCAAATCCAATGTAGGTCCCACTTTGTTTTTTATAGTTCTACCTCACTTGAAATTCTGATTAGAATCTGTCATTAACTCTGTTCTAAAACCTAGTCAGCTACCTCTGTCTACTGTCTAAACAGGCAGCATCCTACCCTGCAGGGAAGACAAACATAGCATATGTTGACTTGGGTGATGGTCCCCAAAAGGCATCTTGAATAGATTCATCAGCAGAGTCAACCACTTTCATCAGAAAAACCATGCTCTGCTTTTGTAAATAATTTTACTGTGTTGGGCCACCAGCTAGAACAGCACCAAACCACCTCCAAGTAGTAAATAACAGGCTGGACTAGCATGGAAATTGGAAATTATACTGATCTAAGCTGGTCTTTTCATCAGGGTAACAAAAATTATTTAAAACCCTTCACATAGGCAGCAACCTTTTTAACAGCCAGTCAAAAAAAATAAAAATAAAATAGAACTCCTCATATCATTTGAGATTTGACTAACATTCACATTTGATTTCTGAAGAGTTTTGCATTAGTACATGCTTAGCTAACAAAGCAATTTTCTACTAAACACAAAAATACAAAGTACACAGAAATATTGGGTTGAAGTCTATACTGATATTTCTTTAGATTCAATCCAGTCTTGGCGAATGTTTGCTTGTTTTCAATGGGATTGCCTTATCTGGAATGGATAAATACATGTTGCCTTAGACTTCAGCCATAACTAGGTATCTTAGAAGTTGCCTATTTTCACATATGGTGCCTTAAAACACTGCCTAGGTTGGTAGCTCACTAGGATTTGGAACTGAGCTTCTATCATTGATTCTTAGACTTCACATATATTTGACATGCATTGTAAAGGTCAATACAAAAATTTAATTACACCTCCTCTGCCCTTTCAGGTGCTGATGTGAGTCCTGCACTCGTCTCTGAGGGGCAGCTTCACAAAAATAGCTCCATGCAAGAAAACAAGACTCTGAGTGAAAGAACGGCAAATACAGACAGATTCAAAGTTCAGGAGAAGCCTGTCAGAAGACCAGGTATGACTTTCTACAATAAACCACCATAGAACATATTTTACTCTTTGTCTCAAAACCTAGTAGACTGCCTATCTAGACAGCTTTACAAATGTGCCTATGAACTGAAAAATGTCCAAAAATGCTGTCCAAGACTGTGACAATGAATGTTGATCATCATCAAGTTTGTTATAAATGTTTAACATTTCTTTACAGGGAGGCCTAAAGGTTCAGGGCTAAAAAAGTCTCTCTCAGACAGTGTAGCCAAGAGCTCAGCACCTGCTGTGACATGGCCATCAGTGGCTGCACCCAGGAAGAGAATGCCTGTTAACGTTTTTCAGCTCAATGGCTCAGCCTCGAAGAGGGCCTTGAAAGGCAGGGTGGCAGAAACATCCTCTCGACCTTCAGTCTCCATGACGACACCAACCAAAGGCCTCTTTAGCAGTAGCTCCTTTGAGGTCGACTCCTTTAGCAGCATAGCTAATGGTTATTCATCCTTCGGCAGCCAGACATCTGGGATTTCACTGGAGGGCAAGAACACTTCTTATGGTCAAAAGAAGAGGACTGAGGAGCCAGCACCACATCGGGGCAAGAAAGCCGAATTTCTAGTCAAATTGGACCATGAAGGAGTAACGTCTCCAAAGACTAAAAACAGTAAGGCTCTCCTGTTGCTGGGAGCCTCAGGATTTGGCTCCAATGGGGTGGGTAGTTTGCCCAGGGCAGAGGCTTATTCACACCCAGTTCTGCTGGTCAAGGACAACAGGAAAGGAGATGGCTCACGAGCAGAGCTCCTGCTAAAAGGGACAGCAGTCCAGAGGAAGCCTTCTCCATCATTGCGCATGAGTGAGTATGGAGACTTGAACCTTGGCTGCCACAGGGACTGCCACAGCTCTTACTCAGACATGGATGAAGAAGAGGAGGAAGTGGAAAGGAGGACGGGCCATGCAGCACTTGCTCCTGGCTCTGGAAGTTTGAGAACACCTGGCCGTTTTCTCTCACGCATCTCAGTCTCCTCGTCTTCCTCAGGTTCTTCCAGCTCTTCCAGTTCAGGCTCTCTCTCAAGTTCCAGTCTATGCTCTTCTGAAAATGACTCATCTTACAGCTCGGAGGATGAGGAAAGCTCCACGCTGTTGCTCCAAAGCTGCTTGACCCCCCACCATTCTTTGCTCCAGACCCCTGAACCCCCTGTGGGACCCCCACGGCACTCCTTTGTGGCCAAAGCTGTGGCAGTGTCCAGTGCCAAAGGTGGGCATAGCAATCACAGTACTAACAGCAAGCCACAGAAGAGGAAAGAGTGTCACAGTTCACTCTCCAAAACCTCTAAAGATCTGGTTAAGAGGCAACGGCTTCTAGCAGACCAGACCAAACCCAGAGTGTCACCCATCCTGCCATCTAGACAGCTGTGGAGGTGGTCTGGAAACCCCACACAAGTGAGTCAGTGTTGAAAAGATAACTGCTTTGCTCTCATTGATCCCAGCTTAATGTGCAGCATCAGTGACAAGTTGTCCTAAAGTGTATTACGATTTAACTCTTTGGTGCTTCCAAAGCATTGCTCTGAGTGGTCAATTTCCAGCTCAACTAGGGATGCAGTAATACCATTTGTTTTTAGATTCTGAGTACAAATAGAAAGCCTTGTGGTTTGGTATTAACCATTATAGTTACCAATTTCAAAATAGTGCATAACAAGGCCCAGCCAATGGTGTGAGTTTCTAACCTGTGACTATGTTTAATAAGCTGTTTAGTGGGTGGCTAACTATAGTGCAAATGATAGCTCAGGGGTGACCAAACTCGGTCCTGGAGGGCTGGTGTACTGCAGAGTTTAGCTCCAACCCTAATCAAACACACCTGAACCAGCTAGTCAAGGTCTTACTAGGTATACTTGAAACTTCCAAGCAGGTGTTATAACCTGCTGTTGTGTGTTGAGGCAAGTTGGAGCTAAACTCTACAGGACTCCAGCCCTCCAGAACCGAGTTTCCTGATTGGAAACAATCATTATTTTTACTAACTTTTCACCTAAATTTCACCTTTAAGCAAATGAAATAATTGTTGTATGCAAACATCTGCAAAAAACCTGAAGCTCTCTTTATCACATTAGCGCCGTGGACTTAAGGGAAAGGCCCGGAAGCTTTTCCACAAGGCTATAGTGCGTGGCAAGGACATGGTGCGGGTGGGAGACTGTGCTGTGTTTCTTTCAACTGGGCAGCCTAATCTGCCTTTAATCGGCCGCATTGAGAGTTTCTGGGAGTCATTGCAGAGCAGCATGGTCGTGAAGGTCCAGTGGTTCTACCACCCTGAAGAGACCAAGCTAGGCAAGAGACATCGTGATGGCAAAGTAAGTATCCAAACATATGGCGTACTGTCAGTCACAATGGACATTTAGATGATTATACTACAAATATTTAATTTGAATTATGTTAAAATAAGCTGGCTTATCTGTATTAAGTCATGCTTTCACTGTTTCATAACCTTCAATTCAGTCATGAAACCTAATTATCATTCATTAGCATTGTAGAAATCATAAAATTTGCACCCAGGTAATAATTAAAGTTAGGAGCGCTATTCAGTGTTTTTTCTCATGTCAAGTTTTGACAGTCAGTACTGAAATGCTGATATTATGAAAATGTTAGCAGGTAAGCGAGAGGAAATGTAAATTATATTTTTTCATTGTTTTTAGCATGCTCTGTACCAGTCATGCCATGAGGATGAAAACGATGTCCAGACAATCTCTCATAAGTGTCAGGTGGTCACACTTGAGGAATACGAGCGATTGACCCGCAACAGGAAGTCTGATGGGAGCTATCATGACCTGTACTACCTGGCCGGCACTTACGACCCCACCAGTGGCCAGCTGCTCACTGCAGACGGGATGTCCATACTCTGTTAGCACTGGACTTGCTTGTCTGCGTATACTACTGAGTTGTCTTTGGTCCAAAGTCAGAGATGTCGCACTGCTAATAAGAGACTGGACATTCTGAGAGAGGACCAGGAAGTAGATTTCTACCCTCATACCCATAAACTCTGTCTACTCCGAGGAGATATGTGCATGCTCCTCCTAGCGATACCTTATACAGTACAGTAGATGCAGTTTGTCCATGGTCCTACTTCTCTTCTGAGGTTTTCTAACGGACATATTGTGGATCTAATTTTATATGAACCGTTATCTGATCTTAGATCACCAAAGCAAAACTGTTGGTTTGGAGAACATGGCAGGTGATTATGAAGACTTGAGCCATGTTGTAGGCAGCGGTAGTGTGGGGGCGCTCTGCACGTCACTTTCATGATTCCAGGGATATTTAAGTACATTTATATATATATAAATATATATTAAGTTCATTTATGTATATATATAGGGAATTATTTCCTATCAAGCCATACACTTCAGTACCTCTTAACATGTCTTTTTATTCAGGTGTATATTGTACAGGACAGGTTGCTGGTGTTTTTTTGTTTTTTTTTATGTGTGTGTGTTTATTTTGTTTCTGTCTATATGTAAATATTCGAAGCTATTTTATATAAGTGTAGTGTACAGAGGCTTATCTTACCTTGTTCTGATTGATTTATTTTTGTATAAGTGGGTGATACCCAGACAGCAACATAGTGTTGGTCCAGATCCGGCCCACATCTGGCCCATGTGAAATCCATGCGGGCCAGATGTGGGCCGGATCTGGGCCGAAACTGTCTGCTGTCTGGGGATAGTAGTTGTTGGTTTCTGTGAGAGGGTGGACTGATGATGTATGCATTGCACTGCACATGGCCTGCTGATACAATGAGAGAGGAGTCGCCCTGCCCTGCTTTCTCTTTCAGAGAGAGGGGTTACACGGGGCACCATCCTTTCATTGGCTGCACTTTGGGCATTTGTTCCTTTAATGTCTTACTTTTTTACTCTTGCTTTTTTTTTTTTTTTTTTTTTTTTTTTTTTTTTTTGGAGACCAAACACCTTT
>NW_015537948.1:518364-519689 GCF_001515605.1 Sinocyclocheilus anshuiensis
TTTTTTTGCTTATGTTTGCAGACGCAAAACACTTTAATGTTAAAACAAAGGGGGGAAAATGTACTGACACCTTAAAATAGTTCTACAAATTTGACACCAGTGGTTAAATTGAATCAGATTTTGAAATTAGTCTACAAATAAGGAAAGTAAAAGCAAGAATCTCATAAAGAAATGTCCAGGTTATTTTTCGCATCAAAATCATGAAGAAATCACAAAGCCTGAATTTAGGACCATTTAAACTGACGCATAGTGACATTAAGCACAATGTCATTCTCATTACCATAATACAGTAATGAAAATCAGAAGGTTTGTCTGGACACAATAATTTTTTTGTTCTTGGCCTAATTTGTGAGATTCATCTAAAATACTGGTATATAATACCAGAAAAACCTGAAAAAATAATTCGACGTGTTATTACTGTATCTGATGCATTTTTTGTTTTCCAATGCATCATGCACTGTATGTACATATTTCTTTGCTTTTCAACAAAGTTTTGACTGCATTTTTAACTTTAGCAGCCATCAAAAGTGGCATTTCTGTTAATGGTGAAATACACCTGATCCTTTATCTTAGTATCCCAGGGTCAGGGCACTAAAAGCAAGGGATTGTTAGAGCACTAGGCACAGCTGGAGTTCATAGAGAAGTTGGTGTACACTCAGACTGTACTCCATGCACTCATTTTTTTTACTGTGAGGGACAATCGCATTCATGCATGAAGGAGCATCCACTGTTTGAAAGGCTCACACAATCATCGCATTCTTCTTTTGTGCCAAAAATAGTCATTTCTGATTATGCAATCACTTCACTGTTTTGTACAAGTATTATTATTATTTTAATTTTTTATCATTAGTGTTTATTTATTTACAGTGTTACTGTTTCATTACAAACCAATAGATCGGGATGAAAATGTCTGTGATCTATTTGACCCAAAAGTGTCGTATTAACATGATTGAGCTACAGTCGGACCTTCACCTCTTGCCACCCCATTAACAACAGTTTCAGCCCTGCAGGGGAAGTGATGTTGTTCACTGACCCCTCCATTTCCTCCGTTTACCCCCATCCTTTAAGATTTACAAATGAACTTCCAGAATGTCCCCATTGCCACATTTGGCCTTGTCATTTGCTTATTGCAGAGAGTCTGAATGAAAAGTATACATGTGGCTATATGCAGTGTTGGGGAGTAACTAGTTACATGTAACGGCGTTACGTAATTTAATTACAAAATAAATGTAACTGTAATCAGATATATATATATATGATTATTATTATTATATAACTGCCTGCCGAATGTATTAAAGCGATTATTTCCGAATTCGCCATTCGAT
>NW_015537948.1:520013-546975 GCF_001515605.1 Sinocyclocheilus anshuiensis
ATTTCTTATGATTTTAAATCTGCATTGAACTTCAGATCAATCTCAAAGTAAAAGGCGGTACTAAAGTCTGATTTTTTTTTAGTGGATGTGTTCAGTTATTATCATCTTAATTCAAGTGATGAAGGATTTTGAAAGTCTGACAGTAATCATTGTTGAGCACATGCTGTAAGGTTAACCCTGCATGGTGTAAATGTTTGAAATTGATTAACAGTTGAAAACATTCATTAGAAATGTAGAAAAGTAATCAAAAAGTAATCAGAAGTAATCATTTACATTACTTTAATAAAGTAATTAAAAAAGTTACACTACTATTACATTTTAAATAGGGTAACTTGTAATCTGTAACCTATTACATTTTCAAAGTAACCTTCACAACACTGGCTATATGTTTGGAGTAGCACACTTCTCTTACTGCTGGATTATATAGTATGTATACTGTGCACAGTATCCATATTTTCTGCATGTATAGAATACCTGGATGACTTACTATGCCAAAATGTGCAGTATACATAGAGCATGGAATTCTGTATCCCACAATGCAATGCACTCAACTTGACCTTTCATTTTTAGTTTGCCGACTGAACAAGTAGCTCTCTCTTTCTTCACTCATTATTTGATCAGAATGCCAAATGTGAATTATACATAAAATTGGACTTTTATTTTCTATGATTTTTGAAAATAATAGGCAGTAAACTGTATATACTGCGCAGTATTTACTAAGTAATACACTACTATTCCATTTTGAACATAGCCTGTGTTTATGACTTGTTCCCCATTAATAGTTTGACATCATATTTCCAGTATGATTGATTTGTAGGATGTTAGGATTTATGAAAAAAAAAAAATGTAATCAGAGCAAGGTTTATATAAAAAGGTCCGTGCGTTTATGTGTGTGTGTGGGTGTGTGTGTGCCTTTTTGTACTCTGCCTTTATGTTTGATTGTTTTGACGCAAGAGGGCACTGGATAGAGTTGTGAATGTACTTAGCATAAGTTAAGCATGCATATTATCGAAGGATCTGTCTGTAAGTCACACAGGTTGGTTACAATCTCCTTTTAAATCGGGAGAAACATAATTAATGTTCCCAAATGAAGGTCAAAGGTGCTTTGTTGCGTAGGAAACAAGGGTATTCAGGTCAGCACGTCTGATATGTTACAAGAGCAGGTCACTTGTTCATGGCAAAGGTGCAATACTACTTTGGCTAAATATTTGAACGGCACTCAGCATTTCTAAGCTTTTTGCAAAGGTTTTGGGTAACAGGAAGTGATAAGGAGGACGCAGGAACGTCTGTCCTATTAAGCAGCTTTCTTTAGATGCCGCAAGGCATGTACTTAATATTCCACTTGTCCAAGAATCTGATAAAAATGAGATGTTCTAACTTTGTTAAATGAAAAATTATGTATATCTTTATATGTTTATTTTGTTCCATCATATTTTTTCCCCCTTTCTTTGGTTTGAAACATTGTAAAGATTGTACATGTGTAAAGTAAGGCTTGATTTTGGGGTAAACATTTTACAAAAAAAAGTACTTTATGAGTAAGATCAACTGTAAACGTGGTTTAGTATTACAATTTTTTTATAGAGGGCTTATGAATAAATATCACATTAAAAAAATCCTTGGACTTCGATTTAATTTGACATATCTTGTTAAAAAAAATTTGAGAGGAACTTTTATTGGTGGTGTACATCTACAAAAAGACCAGGTACATTTATTATTATTAAATAGTTTTTATAAATGGGTCAGTTTTTTATTTCAAGTTGAGTTTAAAAGCCAGTTCACTTTCCTAGTGTGTGTGTGTGTGTGTGTGTGTGTGTGCGTGTGTGTGTGTGGTTCAAAATGTCCCCACAATGATAGTAATACCTGAACCGAAATGTTTGATCTTATGGGGACAATTTTGGTCCCCATGAGGAAAATAGTTTATAAGTCATGCTAAATTATGTTTTTAGAACATTCAGAATAGGGCTGCACGATAAATCGAAATGGAATCGAGATCGCGATTCGACAGAAGCTGCGATTGTCATTCGTATCTTTCAGTGAAGCATGGTTCTGTGATCAGCAGTAAATCTCCATCCAAAGGCCAGAGAGCGCTCTCGCGCTGAAACTCCAAATATGCCTCGCAGAAGAAACCCAGAAAATCTGAAAATTGCTGCAGCTGAATAAACAGAAGATTCAACTGCTTTCATTGATTCAACGTGACTAATAAACACGACTACGGCAATATACGGTTTATCTGAGTTCTTATTATTATAATTTTCATTAAAATAAAGTATATTTATAATGCAATGCCTTTATCACTGCTAAAATACCATGAAATATTTTGTGTGCCTTATTCTGTGTAAGAAGCCACGTCATCTCACAGAAGCATTTATTTCAAACACTCGACTGACGTTATGAAGTGAGTTTGGAGTAAAAATATGTTATTAAATGTGGTATTTTCACATGCTTTCAGATGGAGCAGCATTTACTTCACAGAGCCGTAGTTCACTGAGAAGCTATGCAAACAGCTGTCATTATCGCGAACGATTTCTTCGAATTTCAGAATCGCGCAATAAAATCGTCTGGCGATTTTTTTTGTGTAACTTGTCAGTGAACTAAGGCTCTGTGTAGTAAATCCATCTGAAAGCACGTGATGATGATTTCCTGCTTGCAGCCCTAATTCAGAATGTTTGCTGCGAGGGTTGTGTTTATGGTTATTGCATATAATATACAGTTTGTGCAGTATAAGAATCGTCTATGGAAAGTCCCCATAAAACATGGAAACCCAACATGTGTGTGGTCCAGGTATTTCCTAAGTTGTGGGGATCAAATGTTCCTACAAGGATAGTAAAAATCAAAATTTTTGACATTGTGGGGAAAAAACTGCTTATGAATCAAACTAAATGATGATCGTTTATTCATATAAAATAAGTTATGTTTTTGGTAAAAGTTAGATTTATATCTATGCCTCATAAAACACAAAAACTCAACATGTGTGTGTGTGCTTGGCAAAGCTGACAGCTGTCCCACCACAACCACATCCAGAATGGTGAATCTTCTCCAGGTAAGTTGGGTGGCTCACATCAACGTAATGGGTGGAGACTCTTCGAAAGAAAAAAGAAGAAAACAAATCATAGCAGACGGTAACATTAGCATTTTATGGTGACAGAAAATGTACTAATAGTAAATACTGTTTTATAATAGATAATCGAGAACAGTATATTAACTGTATTACAAACTACACTCTAAAAAAATGCTGGGTTAAATATAACCCAGCGCTGGGTTAAAAAGGGACAAACCCAGCTATTGGGCTGTTTTGACCCAGCGGTTGGGTTATAAATCACACAGAATGAAGTTTTTTGAAAATCTAAAAATGCAGAAAGTTTCCTGTAAGGGGTAGGTTTAGGTGTAGGGTTGGTGTAGGGCAATAGAATATATGGTCTGTACAGTAGAAAAAGCATTACGCCTATGGAGAGTCCCCACAAGGATAGCAAACTAGACATGTGTGTGTGTGTGTGAGAGAGCATCAGGCAGGACTCTGTTCCAGTTTGGTTAGTCTAATCCACATCTCTGCTGCTGATTGCTTTAGACTTGTACTGTAGACACAGATTTGGTTTCAACAGCTTTACACGAGATTACAGTCTTGCAGCCGCATATGTTTCCTCTCTGTGTAAAGCAGTCACTTATACAGTGTCAACTCCACAAGTCTCTGTTATTTCCACCTGTTATTGCCACTTAAATTTGTTATGTCTGGATTGAGACAGTTTAAAGACAGTCCAATAAATGTTGTCTCTGCATTTAAAGCCAGTGCACTCTGGATCTTGTTAGTGTTGCACTTAAAAGAAACTTTTGTTGAAAGTTGCAGTGAAATGAAATGTTCAGAACACATAAACAACAGCACTTACTGTGTGTCTGGCCATCCTAAAAAGCTTTGTGGCAATACTTGTGTGACATACTCCAAAATGTAGCTGTTTCTATTTCTTTTATCAGTTTCGTGCATGCAATGCTTTTTATTAAAGAATTTGCTTTGATGTCCATAGACACATTATATGTTAAATAACCCATCAAGTCAGTCTAAGAGCAGTCTTGAATGAGACCTTTGTTTGGTGCTGCACACGGCTGATGTTGATTAGGGAGTTCCTGTTTTCCGAGCATTAACTCCGACCCAGCGGCAGTGCTTGGAGTGGCCCCGTGGGGGTGCCATGTGGCTCTGGAGCAGAAAGGATGACTGCACATCAGCAGTGAAGGTTATCATGGGAAATTAAAAAGCCAAGGTTGTCTGTGGGCTAATTCCAAATGCCATTTTGGTCCCTTTTAGATGTAAGAATCCCTTCATGAACAGTTCATCCACAAGGCTGTTAGCTAACTGTACTGTAATTGCTTTAATTGCCTGCTTTAATTGCTATCAACGTAATGCCAGATTCAAAATACATTGATGTATGGCTTTGTACAGGGTGTAGCAACTGATACATGCTGCATCTGAATAGGCATACTTCCCTATAATATAGTAGGTGAACAGCAGTATATGAAAGAGTACTCTCTTAAAAATAAAGGTGCTTCAAAAGGTTCTTCAAGCGACGCCATAGAAGAAGCATTTTTGGTTCCACAAAGAACCATTCAGTCAAAGGTTCTTTAAAGATCCATCTCTTTCTCACCTTTTTGTAATCTGAAGAACCTTCTTTCGCCACAAATAACTTTTTGTGAAACAGAAAGATTCTTCAGATGTTAAACGTTCTTTATGGAACCATTTAGACAAAAAGGTTCTTCTATGGCATCATGAAGCACCTTTATTTTTAATTGTAGAATGTTGAATTCATACACTCTGAAAAATAAAGGTTCTTTATTCCCATCTAAGAAGGTTCCATGAAGAACCTTTAACATCCATAAGAACTTTCCATTGGACAAAATGTTCTTTTATAGTTTAGTCTTTAGATTAATTAATGTTATTTACAGTAAGGGAAAAAAGGTTATTTTAAGAACTGTTCACAGAAAGGTTCTTTTGGAAACTCAGAAGGGTTCTTCAATGGCATCACTGAGAAAACCCCTTTTATTTATTTTGTTTAGAGTGTAGTAAACAGTTGGCAAAAAGTACCTGGATGATGTACTACTTCTTGTGCACAACTAATACTTTTTAACATACTTTTAACAGACTTTTTTAAAGGTCACAAAGTAAGTACTTATTAAAAAAAGTGCTTTACTCAGAAAGTATGTGATTTTGGATTTTGGCTTGATTAGGCCCTGGCTATTGGGCTATAGACCTGAGTTTTCTGCTAACTGATCTAAATGAACATGAATGACACTAAAGAAAGCAATCCTGCTTGAGGAGAGAGAACTGACAGAAAAGAGATGAATATAGGAAAAAAAGGAAGGCATTAACTACTGTTTATATATGTGTTTTATGACAGTAAATTATGCATACCATCCTTAACCCAAACCCCTAACCCTATAGTAAGTACGTTGTTAATTAATATTAATATATCTAGAGATATTTATTTTATACAGTTAGTTCCAGTACTCAAATCAAATCAAAGGGTGCTGATATGGCATCATGGGAAACATAATTCCATGCATTGTATACTGGATATTTTGGCAAATGCATTACATTATACTGTATGTATTTACAAAATTTGCATAGTGTGCACAATGTACTATAGATATAATAGTACCAATAATAGTAAAAGAAGTAGTTGATTTGATTTAAGCAGTTTTTCAGTGGTGTTCATTTCTCAAGGCTTGTTTGTTTTATGAAAGTCACATTGATACTACATAAATTTTATTGTTACCCATGTCCCAGATTGGTTGATTGATTGATTGATTGATTGATTGATTGATTGATTTAAAGCTGTAAAGACAACTTTCTGGGAACTTCTAAAGTCAGACAGATGAACACATCACATGACCATCAGTGATGCTTAATGGTTGAGCAGAAACTTGACCCGTCTGGTCATGCTGAGGTTGATTGGAGATGATGGAGATGGTCCTGATGCGCTTGTAGATGTGTATCATGTTTATTCCACATAGAGCAGCAGCCTCTTGAAGCCCGGCTGTATTTGCACAGCACTCTGGCAGTATTTACTCAGGATTGCAGGGCTGTAAATACCTCAGCGAGAGAGAGAGAGTGATAGCTGCATACTCTCTCCTATAACTCCTCTTCTCAGGTATTTTTATTAGCTGCTGTGATGTCATATTCACATTTACATTTGGACAGCTGCATTCATTTACATAATATTTGTATTATTTGGGTTGATAGCAAAGATTTTGTCATGATTATTCAATTATTTATTCAAAGACAAGTTGAAAATAAACAATGTGAATAGAAATGACTGTGAAATAGAAATTAATATGAATACAAATATTATTTAAATATACTGATATTATCAAATTAGGTCTACTTTTTTATATTGAGAAAAAAAAAGACATGTCATGAATACGTTTAGGTATAAAGTTTTAGTTGTTTCTTGTCGACCACCTTTTTGCTTATATTCCATATAGAAACCACCAAACAAACCTCCAGTGATGACCTTGTGTATGTCACTCTATATCTGTTCTGTCATAGAATATTTTATTTTCTTATTTCCAAAAAGCATTTAAAAGATTTTACATTTTTTTTAAATGCTATCCAATGGTCAGCTTGTATTGTTGAGCTGGATTGCTCTCGCTATTAGCAGCAGGGAGGGAGTGTGTTTGTGTGTTTGCACGTGTGTGAGCAACTCTTGCTGAGTCAGTAGTGAAGGAACCTGAGAGAAGGTCAGCAGGCCTCTGAGACAGAGAACCAGACATTAATCTCCTCACAACATCCTCAATACACTGTGTTCATTTGTGCTTGCACTGGAGTCGAGTGAATTTGTTACATCATAAGAGTTCAAATTTTGTGGTGACGAGTGACAGTGGCTGTTCGCAATGCAGTAAAAATAAACTTAATGCAAATGAACAGCAAAGCAAAGCAATACCTACAGATGGGTTTGCAGACAGTGGCGCTCATATGATCTGCCTCCTATAGTAGCTTGTCAGTGAAGCAATAATTTTTAGAAGAATCATGTTTATTTGCCAAATTCCCAGTAATAGAACTAATATGTCTTCACCCATGCTGATGACAAATCTACCAATCAGAGCACTGGTAAAATATGTTCTATACTCTAATGAAATTTTAGCTGTACATATACAGAGTTCTGGCACAAAACTGTAGATGGCGCAATCCGATAGGTCTAGCTCAATCTGACCTGGTGACATCATTGTCACATGGCAGCTGATTGGTTCTCTCCTGTATCGGTAGCCAATGAGCTCGCTGCTCAATATTCAAATACCTGGCTTTTGTTTGCCGTAGCAGTTGACAGTGCACTTCAGAAACCCTCCACCTTCCCCAGCTCCACCTGTATAGATCTGCTACAAGGTGACTCATGTATGCTATATGGGGGTTATTTCATGTATGTTATATGTGCAGCAGCAGTATTTCTTACATGCTCACAGCAGCATGTTGTGGATGTATTGGTGGTAGCAAGTCTCAGTACTTGCTCTGCCGCAGCAGCAGCGTAGCAGATCTATTCTGCCAAGACCAAATACATTAACATTGTCATGTACATTACCATGCCAATCCCGCCGAGAGTTGTCATGACAGAAATATATAACTCTTTAACGCTAAAATATTTTTCTGAAATAAATAAGTGGAAAACATTCTTCTAGAACCAAGGCAGCTGAAAAAGTCTCTATTCAAGAATTATCTCTGACCATAAAACAGCCCCTTACTTACACCTAGATTTAAGGGCGATCTGCATTGTAAATGTAATTTAAAAAAAGCACAGAACTGGTCGATCATTCCACAGCATACCCTCTTATGTATGGTGACTGATGATGTCATTGTTGTCATGGTAACAACAGCTAAATGTCGCCGCACAAGGGCCTTCTAACATGCACACAGAGGCCTAATCACATTGGAGGAGTTGTGGAATTCGTCCAAGCCATTATTCCTTCTATCCCTATGAATTCCATATCTTCAGTCGGCGCTCACAGAATCACTGCGAGCGATTGTGCCGCGCAGCTCAGATACACCCACCACATCTGCTCAATGAGAGCACTTAGATCTGCTCAATAGCTCATTGTGAGATGCTTCACCAATCCTTCCGCTTGTTTCTCCTCCCCCCTTTCCTTAGCGCTCTCTCTCTCTCTCTTATAAATTTTCATGTTGGTTTTAGTCCAGTTCACCCTCTTGCCTGTGCGGGTCCGCAGAGTTTAACTTTAACCGACGAGAGAATATGTATAGGTCAAAAATGTCACTAAAAGTGAGACGAACACCCCAGACATTTAAAAAAATGTAGGGAATGGATGCTGAGTGGTCAACTAAGCATTGTTATATTCCACAATCCAGTAACAGCTTTGACCTGTTCACCTTTATTTCTTTAGTGCAGTGACCCATAGCTGTCAATTAACTGCACAGAGGCGAGTTCTGTTGAATATAGAGATTGGAGTGCATTTTGATGGGGAACAACTGAGGCAAACACTGTCAACAACTCCAACACTTGTAACAACAATTACTTCAACATTTTCTGTGGGAGTAGAGCCGTATAATCTACACAAACAAAAAGACTGTAATTATTTTAATTTGAACGTTTCATGTATCAACAACTGTATTTGACAAAGTATTTCGCATAAATGGATGACATTCAGTGTGGATTTGGGTTGTATTAATTGGGCCAAATGTGATTTGTGACTGGCTGTAATAGACGCATTATCAAAGTAGTCTTTATTAACTCAAGATGATTCAAGAAAAAAAAAAAAGATTTTGCATAAATGCAAAATGTATGTTTTTGTTGTTGTTTATATTAATCTGCCTATATTATATACGCTTTTTAATAAATATTTTATTTTTTTCATTTTAAAATATTGCATAAATAAATGACTACATTGTTGATACTGATTAAAAGTTAATAAATAAACAAAAGAAAACAAAAAAAACAACAACCAATGACACATAGAAGTGTCTGAAGTTCTAAAAACAAAGTTTAATATCCTCATAAAGAAAAAAGAAGCACCTGAACAGCCCAGGGTGCAAATATTGCCCATTAATGAAAAAGGTTTGGGACACCCATCACTCTCCTCTGTCTGTGATAAATGATCTGTCACTATCATATTATATTTCTCAGTGTCTGTGCTATCTCGCTCTTATCCGGCTTTCTCAGAGTAGATTAGTGGGGCGGCAGATGGGGTTACTGCCCAACAGAGACACACAGGTGTCTCATTCAGAGCTCTAATGAGCGAGAGAGTTGGGTGAGGACACGCACACACACACACACACACACACACGCGCCACACAGGAAGTTCCCTGCAACTGCAGCCTCACACACAAACCACAGAATGAGCAATGTCCCTGCGGTGTGTTGGGTTTTGAGGGGTGAAGAGGAGAGCGCTGTGTTTCCATAAAACTGTTGCTCAGCGTGAAGTGTAAAATAGGGTCAGCTGTTGCCAAACCCAGAGCACCGTCTGCCAAAATCAATGAACACGTCCAAACCACTTGTCTTCTACAGATCCAGAGTAACACTCACAACCTCAGTCTCTGACAGAGCTATTGCTGATAAATCCATATTGTGGACTCTCTGTCAGCAAGACAGAGAGAGACACAACATGGGAGCTTCCACAGATAAGGTGTTCATTGACAATGGAATAGTAAAGGAGACAAACGGATGAGCAATGCTGAGAAGCAGGTGAGTAATGGTAAGGTCTTACTCTTTAGTGTCCACAGCGGATGATGAGGAATGACGGATGGAGGAGCCAGGTAAGTTGTGCAATAATTTTTATTCATGCAAAGTTTCAATCATGAAGATAAGAGGCTTTCGCTTATCAATTTGTAAAATTTGTATATCAAATCTGATACAGTAGGCTTTACAGGATTATACCAACTGATTTAGCTAATTTGGGAATCCTGCAGTACTAAAATGAAAAGGAATATAACATGCTCATAGTACAATACAGTTTTATTTCTTAAAATTATGCAAGTGTGATGAAAGATTCAATTGTTAGAAAATGAATGCATGTTTAGTTCATCCTTATGTCACTGATTAAGCACTGTATCTTTCTTAGAAACAGCCCATCCTGCTGTTGCTAGTTAAAAAAATAGATGCTTTTAATTCCTGCATCTGGCAAGGAGTAGCAATGTTCTGAATTATTGAAAATTAATGCACCTACATCATTACATATTACAGTATGAAATTCCAAAATTGAACTTTTATCTTATTTGCCTGACAACTCACTTGTTTTTTTCTAGCTCCTGCGCTGTGAAGTTCTGTTAATTTTATAAGTTAAGTATATTGTTTCCACCAGTAAAAATAGTCTGAAATATCTGAATAAAAACAGTGTTTTACTAAATATCAGCACTTGTCGAACAAACAAGATATATATTGGACATTTTTATGTCCAATATATTATATGGAGATTATATGGACATTTATTCCATATAAATAATGGGGGGGAAACATCCATTATTCTGTTGATAGTTTGAACATTAAAAAAAACAAATACCCCATACATGAGAGCTCCTTGATTCACAAACATTTTGAGAGTGTCATTTTGAATTTTTGTCAATTCAAATTCACACAAAAATGAAAATTCTGTCACCATTTATTCACCCTCAAGTTGTTCAATTCGACACAGACACACACACACACACACAAGGGGTTGTGGCAAGGGGACATAACGTCTCTGTTCCCTCCATCAGGGAGGAGTACGTACGTAACCGACACGTTCCCTATCTGACATTATGGGGCCCTGGAAACACACACACACATGTTTGTTTTTGTGAATTGTGGGGACATTCCATAGGCGTAATGGTTTTTACACTGTACAAACTGTATGTGCTATTGCCCTACACCAACACCTAATCCTACCCCTCACAGGAAACTTTGTGCATTTTTACTTTCTCGGAGGAGTACGTACGTAACCGAGACGTTCCCTATCTGACATTATGGGGCCCTGGAAACACACACACACATGTTTGTTTTTGTGAATTGTGGGGACATTCCATAGGCGTAATGGTTTTTACACTGTACAAACTGTATGTGCTATTGCCCTACACCAACACCTAATCCTACCCCTCACAGGAAACTTTGTGCATTTTTACTTTCTCGAAAAAAACTCACTCTGTATGATTTATAAACAGAAAACTTTGTGCATTTTTACAATCTCAAAAAAAACAACAACAACTCATTCTGTATAACTTATAAGCTTCGGTACCCATGGGGTAGACCTCAATTTAACTCAAAGTCCCCATGAGTCGGTGTGTATTCAGGTTTAAGTCGCCACCAGTATAGAAAAACCTGTACACATTAGTCAGGGTTGAGAGGAGGATTGGAGCAGCTGTGGAGGTCTCTTCTCTGATTTACAGTGTACCTCTGAAGGACTTAATGACTACAGTGGCTGACAGCTCTTAACCCTTTGAGACTCTGAGGATAATGTAATGTGATCCGCCGTCCCCTTTTGGGCAGCTCACACACACATGCACATTTGTTAAATTGAGCCCTGACTTGCACCATCTGTACACTGTCTCGGGGCAGTTGAGGGAGAGATGAGGGAGACCGTAATGCCCTCTCACGTTTCTCACAAGCACACTGCCACCAACTGACCACAGCTACAACTGCACATCATGACATTTACATCAAAGAGATCATTCACACAAAAATGAAAATTCTGTCACCATTTATTCACCCTCAAGTTGTTCAAGTTGTTCCAAACCTGTATGATTTGTTTTTTATTTTCTTCTGCTGACAAAAAAAAAAAAAAAAAAATATTTTGAAAAAAGCTAATAACCAAACCTTCAACAAAAGAAAGAAACTCATTCAGGTTTGGGGACAACATGAGAGTGAGTATATATATATATATATATATGTAATCAGATAAAAAAAAAGTTCTTGTAGTCAGAGTATATTACATTTTAAAATGATCATAATCAGATTATAGTTACTTTTTTATGGATTACATGATTTCATATTATCACACAATGATGGTATATTATATATTATTCATAATTTATCTATTCTTCTCTTTTCCTCTTTTAAATGTTCCTTTCTAAAAATCCTACTGTTATATACCATTTCACAAATTTGAATTTGGGAATTTGGGGGAAAAACACCTCTCAAGCAATTAGACCATGTATGAAATAAATAACAAAGCAAGTTACTAAACACTGGTTATGTGTTGCTGGGAAACACTAAGTCTTCATCATTATCCAGTGACCTTGTTGATTCTGGAAGTCTGGACAAAAAAAAAAAAATTAAATAAAATCTGAAACACTTTGGGCGTGTAATGTCATTGTTGTTTCCATGCTTTTAATGTTTGTTCATATAAAATAACCGGATTCCCAAATGCTTTTGTCAACCAAACCCCTTAAAATAAAATATTTAGGCTTCTTGAAATATCTCTGAGGAAGTTAATATTTCAGTAATTTAACAACACATTCACATGTTTACAGTTCTCTGATCTGATGTTAATAGTCACATATTTTTTAGTGTTCAAGTGTTTAAATGAATTTTATGATTTAATTAATTATTCGTTTTTTATCAACCAACAAACCCACTGCAGTTCTTACATTAAGCCCAGTTTGGGAAACCCTGGTTTAATGTTTAATGCATTATGATTGTGATATATATATATAAAAAAAAGTAATATATTTTCTCTCTCTTCTCTTTTTTATATAAATATGGTAGCGTACTGTTTAAAGCAAGTTTAAAGTTTAAAGCAAGTTAGATAAAAAAAAAAAAGTAATCTAAAAGTAATCTAAAAAGTAGTCAGAATACATAACCTAATATGAGTAACCTAGATGACGTTACTAACAGTTTTCATCATGTAATCTATAATTAGCAAGGAACTACAATTTGGAAGTAATCTACCCAGCTCTGTAGACACTACTATTCAAACGTTTGGTGTTGGTAAGATTTTTTGAGTCTCTGCATCCAACTGTCACCTTAAATGAATTTATAATCCAGTCCTCACATACTTTTTCCAAACAAAGATATTTACTCTTGGATTAGTTTGGTCAGTAACTAAGGAAAACGTTGCAGCACTACTGTAGGTTTCCACAATACATAAAGCTCTTTGGTTACATTATTTTTTTTCTCTCGATAGTCCACTTTACACATTCAACTAACTATAAGTAAATTTGCAACTACACGTCAAGTTGTAAGTTGAAAAAGTTACTTATATTCAGTAGACTGTTGGGTGAGCATCAAAATAAAGTAGATATTAAGCAGACAGTCTACTAAAACTCTAATGACTGCTAGTTGACATGTATTTGCAACGTTACTTATAGTCAGCACAATGTCTAAAGTGAACTATTGAAAAAACAAAATGTTACCAGATCTTTTATCTCAATAGATCAATGATGTAATTCCCCATGAAATGAGAATTAAAGTGTAAGAAAAATGATTTCAGTTGTCTAATAAATTCTATTTGTAATGTATACAGCATTGAATGTGGTTGAATGGTAAACCTCTTGTTGCCACTCCAGAATCTCAATGTAAAGGGAACGTGATGAAAGGCGGATAATGTCTTTCAGAGCTGACTGCATCTCAAAGGGCTTAATGCCTCAGCAGTGACCAATCAGAGGTTATCTGCTCCTCACCCTGAGCTGAGCATGTTATTCTTTCTCAGGGGTCACAGGTCGCACTTTCTGTTTGCACCTTCACGATGCTCATGTCCTCTCGCTGCCTCTGTCTCTCATTCTCTCGATCTTCTCTTTCCGTGCACAGCTGCACAAACAGGAAGGGACTGAGTCAAACAATCAGCTCAGGGATTAAAAGTGCCCTTATTAACCATTAACCTTGGACCTTTCATGCGGCTATTTTTAATCTAAGCTTGCAGATGTTCAGTTACACAATGTTTACCTGAAATGGAAAATGCAACCAAATTGTTTTTTTTTAACACAGTGGTTCTCAACTGGTTTTCTAAATTGTACATAGGATATCAAGTGGCGACCCAACACACACAGTTTATCATACAAAAGTAAACAAAAATGTCCTTAAAACTGAACATTGAAACATATTAATAAAAATAATATTAATGTTTATTATAAAAAAAATCATTGACTTAAACTGATCATTCACTGCACAAAACACATTGTGACACAAACCCTGATTAATCTCACTGAATGTGATTCAACAATACATTAATTTTGATTTATTTATTTATTCTTGGTACAGAAATATCATATAATCGTTCTACCAAGATAAATAAGCTTCATATTTCAGCTTGTAGCTTGTTCCCTTGGCCTCCATTGTAAGTGCATTACTTTAAACATGATTTTTATTTATTTTCACAAACCGAAGGACAAGTCAACATTATTTTCTATGGCAACTGGAATCACGTCACAAATGATGGCATTTGACTTGTATTGAACCTGGAGCGGTCCTTAAACTCAAAACTAGGAGTCGGTGGATTTTGTCCCCTGACTGGGCCCCTACTTGAATGCAGTCAAAGACAGCTGGAATCATCTGTTAAATGGCTTTTATTGGAAAGATGATGGATCCCTAGAGCACACAAATTAGAATTACACTGGCTCTGGGAGAATGAAGCATATTCTGGTTGAGACACATGCCAAACCATTGTGCCCAGCTGCCAGAAGGAAAGCCAGCCAAACACGTTTGTAAACCTCCAGAAGAGAGACATGAGAGCAGAATCAGCCATGGCGCTTTCTGGAACAAATATATTGACAAAAAGCACTTTCCTAACATTCCTCTCCATCTCTAACTGAATGGAGCCCTAAATTTACCTGAATACCTGAAATCCACATTATTCTCAGGGTTAAATTACATGATTTAAAAAGGACCACAGAATTTAAAAGAATAGTTCACTCAAAAGTGAGAATTCTGTCAGTATTCACTCACCCTCATACATCCAAACCCATTAGATTTTTTGGTCACACTTTACTTAAGGCCTTTATATATAATGCATTATAAAAGTAGTTTTAATGCATTAATTATGCCTTATAATGATCTCATGAATAATTGTAACCACAGTTATAATACTAATAAATCTATTCATTGTTACACCTTTAGAAAGTATAATGCATTAATGCATTTTAAGTTTGGATATAATTATTTATAAAAAGATTTAATGCATTAAAACGCACACTATGAATAGCTTTATAATGCATTATACGTAAAGGCTAAAGTAACGGTAAGTAAAGTGTTACCGTTTTTTTCCTGTCGAATGCAGTTTAGCATAAATATTCTCTTTTTCATACAATAAAAGGAAAATCAAAATGGAAAAAAGCACCATAAATTTGCAATAATATAGCTTTGTGTGAGGAACAGACTACAATTTATATCACTAAATATACACTCTAAAAAATGCTGGGTTGTTTCAACCCAATGTTGGGTCAAATATGGACTAACCCAACTGTTGGGTTAAATTTTGGTTACATTTTTAAATTAACTTTTTAACCCAACAGTTGGGTTAGTCCATATTTGACCCAACATTGGGTTGAAACAACCCAGCATTTTTTAGAGTGTAGGCATGCCAATGCCATTGGGTTTCACTGAGCTAAACCTTGTTAAAAATATAATAGCTATAGTGGAGGAAAAGATGATCAGTGAAAGAAAATTCAGTCTGTCACTCACAAAGCTATAGAATGGCTTCAGTACTTATAATATAATAGATAGAAGCAACTAGATATCATATAGCTGATCCAGCTCAGCTAATAAATTAGTGCCTTTGGTCCCACTTCCTGTGTGTGTGTCTGTGTGTGTGTGTGTGTGTGTGTGTGTGTGTGTGCGCGCGCTCTTGTACAAAGAGCATAAACATTCAGCAAAACATCTCTGTGTACAATTTGTTATGTCATGAGGGTAAATGATAACAGAATAATTATTTTTGGATGAACTATCCCTTTAAGAGTCTATGAAGAGATGTAGGTCTAACAGTAACAAACATAATACAGAACAAACACAATAAAGAATCCTTCTTTCGGTTTACTGGTGTGTGACACCTTTTTAACATTTATCCTTCCTTATTCAGCCCACTTCACTCGCACACATTAATTTTACTTCATGGCAGTTGTTCAGGAACACTGGCCATGCGTTTGTCAGCAATTTCCTTTGTGTGCCCATCAGAGCTCTGATCCTGGTTTCCATCTCCACGGTGGATAAAATTGCCCACATTGTGACTAGCCTGCCGTATTTATCATCAAGTGTATAAATCAATCGTTTTTTACCACCTCTGTGTGTGGGAATGCAGTAAAAGTCGTTAGAGAGAGAAACACATCCGGTGCGGCCGAGTGGAATTTATAGTGCCTCGTTGGATTGTGGGAAGGATCTTGGACACCCGACTCCAGCAGAGACCTTGAGAAGGGGGTCAGGAAGAAAGTATCTTTTCTCTCTGTCGGCCTCCCACATCTCTTTATCCCTTTCTACCTTTCATCTATTATGCAACTCATTTTACTTTGACCATTTTTACATTTTTGGCATTTGTACGTCTCTCAAAGGTTGATTTTTAACAAAACTAACAGATTTCAACTTTTTGTTAAAAAAAAAGTTCTGTCATAAAACTCCTTAAATCCTTGATTTATTATTTCTACTTTTCAGTTTGATTTTTTATACATAGATTTGATTGTTTTCCTCTTGTTTCAGAACCAGATTTACAATTTTAAAACAGAAATTTAAATTAAAATATTACTATATTTTGTAAAACTATTATATAATCAAATAGTGAATAAATAATTTCAATATTTATTGTGTAAAATCATTAATAAATTTTTACATTAATTACGACCCTCATTTGTGGCATAATTTCTATCACAAGAATAATGGTTTCAGTGAAAACAATGGTTTCAGTGAAGAGCATGCTTGAGATTAAAAATGATACAGATGATACATGAAAAATCTCACTTGTGAAAAGAGTATTTTTATTTTGTGCCACTTTCAATTAAAGGGGTGGTTCATTGCGATTTCACTTTTTTAACGTTAGTTAGTGTGTAATGTTGCTGTTTAAGCATAAACAATATCTGCAAAGTTACGAAGCTGAAAGTACAATGCAAACGGATATATCGTCTTTTAAAATCCTGCCAGTTTAATGCCTACAAAAATGGCAGGTAGGGACTACAACAAGTTATTTCCTGGGTTCGTGACATCACAAACCCAGATAAACCCCGCCCTCGGGAAAAGGCAGCAAAGGGGGGCGAGGCCATGCTGCGCTGCTTTAGAGAAGAGGAATAGAAAACTAGAGGTGCACGTAAAAATCTGTTCATATGTGGATCGCGATTCTGTCTTCTAACGATTCTAATGCATTCACAGGTTTCAAAATCAATGTTCAAAAGCAGCAGTTCTCAATACTGTTCCTTGCGTTCCCCTGCTCTGCACACGCTCTGCATCTCTCTCTCTCTCATTCAGCTCAGCTCCGACAATGAATTGTTCCAATTATACTCTTATTTTCACATAGCTATGAGAAGCATTAAACATGGACGCGCATGATTTAATTCTGTGAAATTATGCAAGTATGAAAATATTATTTCATTAGGTGTATTTAGGATACATCAAATTCTAGCTACTTTATGTAATTAACTAGATAGAGAATTGCAAGACAAAAAAAACATTTTATTGAAATAGTATTTTAATTAAAAAAAAATACCAGAATGTGATTAAACACAATACATAATTTGCAAAGGAAAAAAAATGCCGACTGTTAGTAGACAAATGAAACTACTGAAAGTGTGAAAAGATTGTTTTAAAAGAGTCTAATGTCAACATGGACAAAAGGGCTGACAGTTGGACAAACAACAAAGAGTTATTTACTGTATATACAAACAGGAAAGAGGAAATTGGAACGGGCTGTAAGAGGCATTATAGTTGCAACAGGTGACATTTACAGTGGCTTGCTCTAATGACTGCCGTGACTGTTTGCCAGAAGCACCTATTAGAACATGTGAAGCGTGACACAGTACAGCCAGACTACAGCAGTGTGTGTGTGTGTGTTGATTCACAGCACACTTATACTGGATGTGGTTTTTGCAGCTTTATGATGATTGTGTTGATGGCCCACTATGCATGCTGGGTAATATGAGCGATTCTCTGTGGTTCAGTCCAGTCTGAGTGGGTTCCATACAACATTCACCATGACCACATCTATCAAGCTCCAAAAAAGAATCAGAAATCATAAAAGTAGTCCACGACTCACGTGCTATATTCCAAATTTGGAATAAATCATTGCTATAAATGAATAACACTTAATAATGTACAATAAATAAACACATAAATGTGCTTGAGTCTGATCTCTAGGTAAGGTAAGGTGTACACTGGCCCTTTAAACGAGGCTTGCTGTGAGTTTGGCAGCCTAATGGATGCAAGTCTATGGTGCTAATGGATGGCAACCTGAAAAATGGCCTTATCTGAAAGGCCCAGGACTGCTATAAATGAAACAGCTGCATTATGCACATTTATCTGTGTCCTGGTCAAAGAAAGAACCTTAAAGAACCTATTTGCTCCCTAGAGTTCTCTCTCAAAAATTCAGTGTCTGTCTGTGTTCATAGAAATGCGTGTTTCCCCTTCATGGGAACTTCGAACTGCGTCCTCTAGGGGTCGCTATGGGGAACGCCTCGTCGTGACCCGTGTCTGAAGCATACATTGAAAAAACACCAACTCGTTGGCCGGCGACAGCCATGACGTCACTACCGGTGTGACTATAGTATAAATAGGCGCCGGGAGCACACATCATTCTCTTCTTCGTCTTCATTGACTGTTTTGTTTGAAGCGTGCATTTCCAAGGAAAAAGTAAGAGCTATCTCTATTTATTATGGCGAGCACTAGCACAGCATTTAGAAGGTGTGTGCATAGTGCCGTCTATGGCTTCTAACAAGGGTCTCTGTAAGGATTGAATATATGTAGGCCTATATCAATACCTTGTTATGTGATTAATCTTACTGTATATCAATATAATGGCATACAGGTATAAAAGGATAGCTCACATGATTGTGACATTTAATGCCGGAGTAAACAAATAAAAGTGCCGTTTGATATAATTTAATCTGCCAGTGACATTTATTAGCATTGCTACAGAAAGGGCTTGTAACACAGCAGTAACTCAAAGCATGTGTCCCGTCACAGGAGGCTATTTTTCCAGTCAGCAGTTTGTCTGGATGTCTTGATTAAGAGTCATTCATAAAAAGAAGAACAGGTCATAATGGAGTCAGAGTGGAATTCCTGTTTCCTTGATGTAATCAAAGACTGAACAGAAGAATGATTGTTTTGGGTGGACAGTCTCATTCATGAATGCACATATATTTATACCATGTGATTCTTGTCAAACACACTACACCATAGTTAAAATTAATTTTAGGTCTCCCAGTGCTAAATATCTCACTATCAATATTCAGTCAAGCTGTATGTTATCTTTTTTTTTACATAATTTATTCTGTGTATTTTTGGGGCTTATTTGTTCTCAATTATCCAATGCATATTGCTAAATAAAAGCAAAGCGTGACTGTGTCAGAGTCTGCTGTTAAAGGTTTTGCAGGCTGCACTGCCCCCATCTGGTCATTAAAATACCAAAATACTCAAAAATACCAAAACACTGCCATCTACTGGTCATTAACAGTTTAATTACTATCTGGAGAAGTAAAAAATGAAGAACATGTGTAAAGCTACTGTCAGCTGAAAACACTACTGCCTCAATCTGTGTCAATCTGTGTGTGTTAACTCTCTATGGGATAATTTTTTTTTCATACTGACATTTTTCACCAAAACAAACAAGAAAACAAACAAACAATAACCTACTTGCATTGATGAAACAGTGCAGCCTTTAAAGAAACCAATAATGTGCCATTTTAAGCCACATTTAACATTTACTTACTCGATTACTTCACTCAATTTGAGTTTGTAGGACGTATGACCTGAATTTACATACACCAACCTGCTCAAACTTCTCAATGTTCTCTAAACTGTCAAAACTAATTACATTGTATTGTGGGTTACACCAGACTTCAGTTTAAAGTCATTTAATTGTAATTGTGATTTGAGATTATAGACATATACATGTTTTGTTTTGTTTTTTGGTGATTGAGTAAACTTATTCTAAATACCGTTTAAATAAACAGTAATTAATGAATATACGTTTTTATATGATTCCCTTTAATTTCTTTAAACAAATAAGCACGTATACAAACCTATAATTGAACCTCTGCTGAAAGGTGGACAATGAGTCCTGAATAGATCACACAGAGCATTACCACTTGAGTAGAACAATGATCTATAAGAGATATCACACTGTACATGTCAGAAGAAGTGAAAGGGGGCTTGTAACATTGTTTATGGTGATGTGAGGTCACACTGCAGTATTTCAGCCATGTTTATTCCTTCAGAACTATTTCTAGAGAAATGTGTCAACCACTTCCATCAAACAGAAGCTTACACAAAGCAGCTGATTTGAAGAATTAAAATATTTTTGGCAACTGTAAAGACCCTTTCATACCAAAAGTGAAATGAATATACATCCAGTATATTAATATACCTCACTTAATATACCTCTTTCAACATGAGGACAGGAGAGGTGTCAGTCAATAAATGGAAAAACAAAGTAAAGGCTGGAATACACTACGCAGAGATGGGCACAAACACATCAAAAAGTATTTTGTAACAAATTACAAATAATTGCTCATCAAATGTATTGAATTAAAAATACAAAATACTGGTGTGAGAAATGTATTGATTTAAAATACAAATGAAAGAAATTTGTAATTTGAAAATACAAAAATACAAACAATATTTACAAGCAATCATTTGAAGTGCAAGAGACAGTGCCACTACTTTTAGTAATACTGGAGTTAGATACACATATAAGAAAAGAGAAGTGCTTTCCTCTCCTTGAACAACTAATAAACAACATATTCTTTAACCCTAACACTAGACATTATATCCAATATATTGATCCATGTTTTTTCTCTTTTCTTATGTTCACTTAGGACACAACCGACTGTGTTTACTTGAATACCATCAAGAATGTCTACGCTTCATTTTTTCATGTTTCTGTATCGCTCCTTTAACGTTTCTTTATGAGCGTGTCAAAAATTAAGCAGTCCTGCAAAACTGTATTGTCATACCACATAGTCCTACTCAAGAGGATGCCTATTTCACTGTCAACAGTAAAGATTAACTCCTAAAAATGCTGATATGTAGCTGTTAAAGGGCTGTATGTAGAATTCAGAAACCCTTGTTATTAGCAACACCTATGGCTATTAAGTAAGCTGTGGCCAGCAACTTATTGCTCATACTCTTGCACACACTCCATAGTAATGCAAGCGAGTGATGGCCAAAGTGATTCACCAACATCATGCTGACAGATGAGGTTCATTAAAATTACACTGTTATGATAGTTTCCCATGGATTTTCCTAGCGAAACTGCCCTGAGTCCTTCACATAAAAATTAGTCTACAGGCTCACAGTTTTAAAGTTTTGTTACATGCCGTTCACACATTGGCAAAAAAATAAAAAGTGATTACTTGAAAATTCTTTCATGAAGCCCCTTTAAAAATTTAATTTTGTCCTTAGAAACAAGTAGCTAACTTTAGCTAGCAAGCAAAGTTGTAGAGCAGCACAGCTTTTCCTTCTGTACTGTAATAACATTCAGTGAGCAATATCTGATAGTATACATGTTAGCACATACTTGGCCAGTTTGCACTGAGCACCAAAACAGCTTCCTTCATTTTCCTCCATAGGCAGCAACACAACTTACACATTCAAAGCCCAGAATAGTAGGAAAGACCTCATATTAAAGTACTTCATGTGACTCCAGTGGTTTAACCTAAGTTTTAAGCAACATGAGTCCTTTATTTTCACACACACACACACACACACACACACACACCGACATAATTTACAATTTTATTCATGAAAATATTGATCTGCATTGTGTATTCATGAGAGCATCACAATACATTTGTGTTGTGTTAATGCAATAGAAGACTCACGTCAACACAATGCACATGAATGAGTGCTCACTAGAGTGACATGACGCATGTGTTTGGATAATATTTTTGTAAATAAAGTGGTAAATTATGTTTTTTTTTGTTGTTGTTGCGCAAAAAGCACTCACGTCGCTTCTATAAATTGGATTACTTAACGATGTACTTAATGACATGGATTACTTGATGTCTTTCCTACCATTCTGGACCTTGAATGTGCAAGTGGCATGGCTGACTGTAGAGGGACATAAAGCTCTCCGATTTCATAAAAAATATCTTTACTTATGTTCCGAAGATGAACGAGGGTCTTACTGGGTGAGTAACTAACAACAGAATTTTCATTTTTGATGAACTAACCCTCCGCCTATGGATCCAACAGGATGTCATATGATTCACTTGCATCTAGCCCAAAACTGTGATAGGCTGGCAGTACTATTAACACAGGTGATGATAGATATTGTATTATATGAGAATAAAATTACCTACTTCATTAAGTATTTTAAGTATTTCAAATACAAAATACTGTCTCTCAAAGTATTAAATTACAAATGAATTAAATACGTATTTTAAAAACACTGAATTAAAATACTGCCCATTTCTGATGTAGCGAATCAGCTCAAAGGGGAAATATGAATAATTAATTATAACTAGTTATAATTAATTATAAATATTTAGATCCGTTGTAAGTATTTACTTGACCTCTCAGTGTCAACTGTCTGTCAATTCTAAGAACGTTAATTTCCTGGTTAAGGAAAATAGCTTTCTTATTGTACAATATTACTCAGAGCATGTAGCAAAAATCTGCATGATTAGGGACTCCAGTTATGAAAAAAGGGTTAAAGCTTAAGCAGTAAAGAGAAGCAAAATAAAAACATGAAGCTATGGTACCATTTGTTATTCAGCAGATCTACAGCCTGAAGGAAACATCAGTTCCTTAGTTCAAACACACCTTTGTAAAAGGTGCAAATGATACTTAATGTATCAATTAATAAGACTAAGTTTGATACTTGCACGTCTCGCCTGTTTGAAAGAGAGTCCTGATGCTCTTTGGGGCTCCAGTAGGTTGGCTGAAGTTAGGTGATGAGAAAGATCCCTTTTGAGTCAGAGGATCTTGATGAATGGAAAGACTAGGCACGAGGCCTGGCACGAACTTAGGGTGTCCTTAGAAGCGTTCTAGCTCACATCCTCATCTTCTCCGAATCTAACCAAACCGCAGACTGACTGGCTATGTGTTGTAGCCCACCGGGCACGCCCGCACCGGCTCAGGCTCCAATACGCTTCTTAGCAGAAGAACAACAAGAACATGGGCAGAACTGTGCGTAAGCCTTTTAAGGTCTGAGAAAATTGACGCCTCTCAGGATGGGCTTGTCCAATGAGAAAGGCTGAAATTCCAAGCGGGAGGTTGGAAATACTGGGGAGTTTAATTACCCTTTGTGTGAGAGCATGGTAATTTGCATATGGAACTCAAATCAAAATTACTTATTGCCTATGTACCCACATACTCTCACTGGCCACTTTATTAGGTACACCTTGCTACTACCGGGTTGGACCCCCTTTTGCCTTCAGAACTGCCTTAATTCTTCGTGGCATAGATTCAACAAGGTGTTGGAAACATTCCTCAGAGATTTTGGTCCATATTGACATGATAGCATCACGCAGTTGCTGCAGATTTGTCGGCTGCACATCCATGATGCGAATCTCCCGTTCCACCACATCCCAAAGGTGCTCTATTGGATTGAGATCTGGTGATGGTGAACTGTGGGTACACTGTGGTCATAAAGGTATGGACATGGTCAGTAACAATACTCAGGTATGCTTTGGCATTTAAACAGTGCTCAGTTGGTACTAATAAGCCCAAAGTGTGCCAAGAAAATATCCCCAGCAGCCTAAACCATTGATACAAGTCTGGATGCATGCTTTCAGGTTTAAACCAAATTCTGACTTTACCATTCAAATGTCACAGCAGACATCGACTGTCATCAGACAAAGCAACCTTCTTCCAGTTTTCTGTTGTCCAATTTTGGGGAGCTCATGTGAACTTTAGCCTCAGTTTCCTGTTGTTAGCTTTTTCAGTCTTCTGTTGTTCAACTTTGGTGTGTGAGTGTGTTTATACTGAATTAATTAGAGAAGAGTCCATTTTTATGGACATTGTGTGTCTTTCTAAAGGGTAAATGAATTGTGAGTTTCTCTGCCCGCATCCCTTTGGGCAATAAAACCAGTGATATCAGCACTGGTTGCCATGGAACCAGAGGCCTGTTCTGCCTTTCCGAGGTGTTAGATGCATTTCAGGGGAAGGGTCCATAGACCCTCATAGTTGTTTGTAGACTGAGGGGTGTTACAGAGTATTTGTTAAACATAACTAAAAACAATTGTGTCTGATTGGTCCTGACGCTACATTATCTTATCAGAGAGAGAATTTTAACAAGCACACACACACACTATTTTCACAGGCTTTTGGCTGCTATATTTTTATTGACCACCAGATATTTTTGTCACTCACAAAGCTTTGAATCTTTTCCCGAAACAGTCAGAGGAAAGCCTCAGTGCTTCATGAGGCTTAATTTGCCCATCACTACTGATATATTAACTAGTGATCTATCATAACACACACACAAAACAGTATACAATTCAAAAGACAATATACGAGAACAGTAATGGTATACACAATGTCCTGAGGAGATGTGTTTTCATTCACATAAAGGTTTTTCTATGAATTAATTAGAGAAGAGTCCATTTTTATGGACATTGTGTGTCTTTCTAAAGGGTAAATGAATTGTGAGTTTCTCTGCCCGCATCCCTTTGGGCAATAAAACCAGTGATATCAGCACTGGTTGCCATGGAACCAGAGACCTGTTCTGCCTTTCTGAGGTGTTAGATGCATTTCGGGGGAAGGGTCCATAGACCCTTGTAGTTGGTTTGTTGACTGAGGGGTGTTACAGAGTATTTGTTAAATACTGTATAACTAAGAAAATTGTGTGTCTGGTTGGTCCAGATGCTACACTGACACTACATGACTTAAAATCTGAACAGATTTTTTTAAACACTAGGCATCATACACTTACTGACTTTGTAAATATTGACAAAGGAAAACTGGCCATCATACACCACACGATTGAGAAACACACTACCAGACTTTCAAGTTCCGATCACAACAAACTCATGCAGAAACATGCAGTTTGTTGCTAGGAGACACGTGATAAATGAAAACAATGTGTTCTAAAATCAGCTGAAAATATGGATGGAATCATAGTCTGAAGCTAAAAAATCTGTCTGTGACCATCATACACTATACGTGATATTCTATGGAATCTGTCAAATCAAATCTGCATACTGACTCTGACTTTCGGCAACTATAGCGTCAGCTTCTCCAGACTGTAAATCCAGAGCCGATCCTCCCTATACGCAAAATACGCAAGCTGCGTAGGGCCTCTGAAACACCAGGGGGCCCCCTTGCTCTCAAAGATTATTTAATTTTAGTTTCGTTTTTGAATTTGGCCAGCGGTTATGAAAACATGAATGATAATTTCTTTTAATGTGGTGTGCTGTCGCCCTTTCTACGTGAAAAAATCAGTCAAATCATGCAATGTGAATGTCGTACAGTCTTGCTCGAGACTAAAAAAATGAGTTGAAAGTGTACCGAGCCACGGAAGAGACTGTTTCTCAAGCACTTTCCGCGAGCGCGATTCGAGATGGCGTGAAACAGAAAAATGCGTTTCTTTGAATCGTTTATAAGCACTCATACGCCACTCCACTGCATCTAATCTTTATGCTGCCTCAGAAGCCTTTCAGAAATTAGTTTGGGAAAGTGCCTTCATGTGCAAATGCTACCTGTAAACATTGCCTGATAGGACAGTGAGGCCAAAAGTCAGCTGCCTAAAGGCCCGTTTACACCATATAAACATAACATATTTTTCTTAAATATGTACATGCATGTGTTTGTATTTAAATATACATAATAAATATTCACAGTATACACACTAGGGATGGGAAGATTCCCCAATTCGCTCGGTGCATCGGCATAAAAAGTTAACGATGCGATGCATCGGGTTAAAAAGTGTGCATCGGCTACATGTTGGCATTTATATCGCGATGCATCGTTTCTAACATATTTGCATCGGTAAAAAACGATTTATCTATATATAATTACTAGTGGATGCGTTATACTTTTATTATTTAGAAAGTGGTCCAATAATCTGTGACCAATATTTTATATGTAGATTGATGTCATTCAGGATGGTGACAAGTCTGCTTACATACAGGAGGTTAAAGAGCTGGCTGTCTGGTGCAGTCTCAACAACCTGGAGCTTAACACGCTCAAAACTGTGGAGATGACTGTGGACTTTAGGAGAAACCGCCCTGCACTCCCCCCACTCACCATCATGGACAGCACTGTGACTGCAGTGGAGTCATTCAGGTTCCTGGGCACCACCATCTCCCAGGACCTGAAGTGGGACATTCACACATCATTGTTTCAAGTATGTATTTTGTGTGAACACATAATCGTTGTCATACAAATCTGAAAGCAAGCAGTTGCGGCAAGCAAGCCACCCATCTAAAGCAGATGCAGAAAAACGTTTGCAAAAGAACCCGACTGTAAGTACATTAACATTATTAGTCTTAACTCTTAAATAACGCCTTTCATATTTCAAGTTTTTCCTACATTTTCCCGAGAAGTCTCCGGTGTAAAGGTATAACGGAATTACAGATACACTGCTTTGCGTGGAAGTGGAAGTTAGCTGACCTCACTGTGAAAAGGGCCTATAAAGCTCATTCTGATTCTGATTCTGATTTCTTCTCTCTAAACTGTTTCTCAAGTGCGCTCTCTCATCACTGCTGCTGTGTGAACATGACGCATCACAACACCACGAGACCTGAGGAAAAACGTCTCCAGGTTACGAATGTAACCATGGTTCCACGAGGGAACGAGACGCTGCGTCGGAAAATGCTTCGGGAACGCCCCCAGCGTGACCACGCTCTGAATCACATATGAAATCAGTCCAAAAGATGGGTGAGACGTCATGGGCGGGTGACGTTGCGACCAGGAAGCTCAAAAAGCATGTG